>NC_033628.1:8172805-8265305 GCF_001540865.1 Ananas comosus
TTATCCTTGGTATTTCTGTTGATATATAGTTTAGTTAGTTTATGTGGTTCAGTATTTATTTACATTTGAAAATGTGGATTTCTGGATTTTGCAAAATAAAAGGTTTTCTACCCCTCGTGGTAGTGTTTTTAAAAGAATAAAGGTTTCTGTGTAGGAAACAGTTTTCAAAAGATTTTTGTGGATTTCTGTTTAAACCTTGAATGTAAAACTGTGATGTGAATGGTGAATGTATGAATGTATAGTTATTTTTATATTCATCTGATTGTGGTTGTATCCTGGTTGTACTGTGTATTTGATCGACGCCGTGCAAATACAGGGGAGACTCTGTCCGTGTGAACAGTGGATTCCCTGTATTTGTGGCGGATCTGGCATACTCTGGGGTCAGGTTTTCAAAAAAAAAAAAAAAAATCAGACGCTTTTCCGCTTTGTTTTAAACTGAAAAGGGATCCTGGGGCGTGACAATAAGATTCTTGATTTTTTTTATTCGGAGAAGACATAATTCGTAAGCTTGAATTTTGTTTCTTCATATAGTAGAATACATCTCTCTCGCTCTCTCCGTGGACATAGGCAATTGCCAAACCACGTAAATCTTGGTTTCTTCTTTCTACATCTTTTTTTTTTTTACTGTTTGGCTTTCTCTATTTTTCATGCATATTTGTTGGTAGTGCATGACGGACGAGCCATCCGGTTCCCAACAAGTGGTATTAGACCGTAAGGTTCACACTATAGCAGAGATTTGGAATGTCTCATCTTGTAAGTTTGAGGTAGAGAAATTTGACGGTAAAGAAAACTTCGGTCTCCGGCAAAGAAGAGTGAAACCCCTTCTAATACAACTGGGCCTTCATAAGGCGTTGTTTAGAAAATTGAATAATGTGATAACTGAGAATCTTTTCTTATGTACTTTCACATCTTTTTAAATGTTATCATGTGTAATTTAATTTTAAAATTTTTCGCCAAGAAATGATTTAAAATAAAAAATTACGCGATTATTACTTTTCACTTAAAGTGAATAGTAACTTATATTTTCGGACGAGGCCATTGAGTGTAGATGGCTTTTGTCACGTACCGGACTCTATTTCGGGTGATCCAATATCTCGTTTTCGATAGTCCGACTATGTCTGATCCAATAGTGTTGACGGATTTTACGTCTGATACATAGTTTTCGAGAAATGTTGCCTTTATTGCAGATGGGCAATTTATACGCTATGTTTTTGGTTTTTAAACTCAATCGGCGCTTCGTTTTGCAAGGAAAACCCACTGACGGGGACCTTTCTGCGAGAAAAAGTTAGTGGAGAGGGAGTTGGGCCGCAAATTCACAAATTGGGGGGATTTTGGGGTAATTATCATATATTAAAATAAATGCCTTAGGATTAGGGTTTCATTAACCCTAACCCTAACGCTAACCACCCTGCCTCCCCCACATGGTCCTCTTGAGACGCAGCGCTGCTGCCGTCGCTGTCGGAGGCCACCGAGAAGAGGAGGATCTCTCTACATCTCTCTCCATATCTCTCTCTTTGTATTGGTGTGGTAGAAGGAGCCTAAACCTTCTGTTTCGACGCCTCCGCTGACTGGGACCACCGCCAGCGTCATCACCCGATCTCGGCTACTACCCCTGGGCAACCCCCGGTGCCGTCATGCCCTGGGGAGCCACTGCAGCTGAGGTCTAGCCCATAGACCTCACGCGGCCAAGGGGAGCCACCCGGTTGCCTCCGTCGTGCCGCGCCACCTCTGACTATCGCCGTGGGCCCCAGGGAGGGCACCTGTCACGCCTCGGGGCCCAGCGGAAGCTCGCCCGGCACGTGTCCAGACCCACCATATGTCTAAAACATATAAGGCGTCTACGATAAAGTAATAAATAAAATAATAATACAAAGAGATCTAGCGATATCAGAGCAAAATACTACTAGATTCTACAACAGGAGAGTACAACAAAGCTAAAATTCACTAAATTAAACCATAAAATAGAACAACAAAAATCCGATTATAAGTGCTATAAGTGGTACAATGGTGGTCTCTATACATGGTAACAAAACTCTCTCTCACCAAACACAAAAGGAGAGTAGACCACCTAGGAGCAAAAACAAGCTCCGCGATAACTAGCTATGCGACTCCCTTGCCGCGATCCCGTGCCTCCGCCGGTGCTGAAGGCTCTGAAAAAGACATCAAACAGAGGGCGTGAGGACTATTAAATAATAGTTCCCAGTAGGCAATTACTGACTTCAGATAAGAACACCACTAGGCCCAAAACTAGGCAATTAAGTAGAAGCGAGTAATAAACGAAATGAACAGCAGGTAAATAACTTGAATGCTTGTTACAACATGATGTTTCTACTTAGCATGATTTTGCACATGTAAGAAAGCTATGCTAACATAAATACGCATATATATGCAACCAACATAATGTCCACAATGGAAATAGTAAGATGTCATTGTTTACTATTCTAGTTCAAGTCCACTTGGCATATCAACTACATATAGTTCCAATCTTGTAAGACCCGCCAGAAGGCTGTCTGGCCTGAAGACCCACCTGTGGACTGTCTGGCCTGTGCCGTACCAAATGGCCCCATGGTAGTAAACATCCCTACTTTAGGAATGAGCCTTGCCCACGGCAATCCACTTCGGCACCCAATCCAGCACGGCGAGTATGTATCGGGATGGCTATCTCCGGAGTGCCGGCTTGTAGGGAGCGACCCTCACAAGCATGTGCGAATGAGCACAAGGGCAAGTAAGCATATAAATCTGTCTCAAGTCTCAAGTCTCAAGTCCTCATGTCTAAAACATGGAATATAACATGTGTCTCAATGGCCTATCACTATGTTATCATATCTAAAACATGGAATATAGTGGATGTCACAATGGCTTATCGCTATGTCTCTATGTTATAGTTTCACAGTTTACTTAGTCGGTGCCCCTTTATGGCACTTTTGTTCACCAAGTCCAAGCATGAGTTTAGTATTCAAGAATACATAATTCGAGTCATTTTCATCATACGAGACATGTTTTAAATACCCAAGAAGAATGCTACTCACATGCATGATTAATCCACATAAAGCTCTACTACATAGAGATAAATTTTTATAATACATAACACATGCATTTTAAACATTCTAAAATTCACATAAATTCTATCTAGCATGGATATGCATGCAATGCGATGAAACGAAAATATTTAACCACTTAGGAGAAGTTTTCTCCTATTCCAATGAAGCCAAACCCACCGAAACTATTCGAAACCCTTCGTTTGCTTCGACGAAGGTGTCCACTACTCTCCTAGTACCCTAAAGGTTACAAAAGAAGGGATACACGAACGTTAAGAACAACACTAAGCTCAACATTAAGCAATTCGAGCAAAGATGGAGAAAACTCACCGAATGCGAAGGAAACTCTCTCGATCTCCAAAAGGGAGTTAGAGTCCTTCCAAAGCAACCTAAACAAAGGTTCTAAACCCATCAATTTGACTCTAAAACCCTCCAATCGAAAATCCCCAATTCTAACCCTAAATCTCATTTTTAGGGTTTCATATGGTAAAAACTACCAAAACTAGAATTTAGAGGAAAGAAACTTGCTACCAACCTCTTAGAAGCTTCAAACCAAGCCTAGAGTCCTCTAGGGTTGAGTACAATCCCTCCCACAAGTTCCAAACACCAAGCCAAGGCTTCTCCAATTGTGGAAATGGCACTAAGAAAGAGAAGAAAGCAAAAAAGAAGAGTTTAATCTTCAAAAATCCCAATAAATCAAAAGAAGATGGAAGGAATGAAGTGGAGGGTCCCCTTACCTTCTCTCTTGCTGTTCCAAGCTCAGGGGGAGGTCCAAGGGGCGTGGGGTTACATATAGATAGGCCACAATGCAAAAACACCCCTGCAGTTCTAACAGTTCAGAAACTGCCAAAGTGTACCGGTACACGGGCAAGTGTACCGGTACAAATCCCACGAAAATACAAACCCGAGCCTCGGGTTTGCGATTCACCACAAGTGTACCGGTACAACCATCAAAGTGTACCGGTACAAATCCTGTACCGGTACAACCAGTGACCTGTCACCGGTAACACAGTGTGCAGAATGCAATCTGAGGGCAGCCCAAGTTCTTCACTTTGGAGACTTTGGCTATAGGTCTAAAGCCTCAATTCTCGGGATATGAACCATAGATCGGAACAAGGTCAATGACCCTCCAGAATATCTGAAAAAGTTCAGAACTCTACTCCAACACTCGAACCTTGCAATTTGCAAAGGTCCAGTGTGTCACCGATGCCACCCCAACCTTCCCCGAGCCGCCACCGCGTCGCGCGGTTCTGCCCTAGCCGCGGCCCTACCTTGGGCCTCATCGTCGTAGCCGCGTCGCCGCTGCCTCCCGTCACTGCTAGGGCCATTGGGCACCTCCTTTGGGTGCGGTGACCTTCCCCTAGCCGAAGCTTACCACCGCGTGCTATCGGCTGTCGCCGCCACCATATCCTAGCTCTGTTTAAGCCAGGTCTGGGAGTGGCATGGGCTAGTCTTCGCGTTCCGGCCAGCGGAGACTTCAACAAGCATCAGAAGTGTGAGCACTGCACTCCTGGGGTCCTGTGGAATGTCGTGCTCACCTTTGCAGCGATCAACAAGGTTTTCGGTGTGTGCGATGAATTCGGTTGCTTCTGGGATCAAGCCATTGTTGGTTTCTCTTACTGTTTCGAAGCCTTTCAGCCATCGTTTGTGCCCCAGACAGCGAGCACGAGCATCCTTACGTCGAGTCAAATCAAATCGACTGGTTGGTAGGATCCGTTGCGACACGGATCGCGGTAACGAGCCTAAACCTCTCTTTATGTTGTTAATTGAAGCATATACTTAGCCTTGAGTGTTTTGTTGGTGCATTTTATGCAATAGGGAGTTCGTGCACTGTCCCGGATAGCGTGAAGTCGCTCTTAACAACCTCTTAACTGATCGTCAAAGGTCTGAGAGCCGTTAAGGAGTTAAAAGTGTTGGCTTAAATAGGCCAGCATCCTGCCTTGTGGCGGGAGGCCATGTTGGGCCGAGTCATGTTCGAAATGGCGTGAGGCTCAGGTTGGCCAAGTCATGTTCGAAGTGCCGTAAGGCTGATTGGACCGAGTCACAATTAAGACCCGTGAGCGCTGTATTTGTACGCTTTAAGTGAATTGGTTGTGTATTTCTAACAGCTCGAGCTTTTGGGATTAATGGTTAGCGCCAATGATCCGACAAAAAGCTTAGCCCACGGTGTCGTTCGATGAAAATTCGCCGATCGGACGCAGGTTAATTAGTAGGTTTTGGTGCTTTAGCATCGTGGATGCCCTAAACAGCGTGAGATCGGCTTTAGAGCGTACTTATAGGTTGTATGAAGCCTGGGAATACCTTACTTCGAACCTTGAAGCTATCGGCATGCGAAAAGCCATCATATACGTCTTTTAGTATACTTTTGGCCCGATTTTCGCATTATGAGTGTCACTGCTGGTTACAGTGGTAGATGAGCATTGTTTGCTGGTTGGAGACTTGATAATATGAAGCTCGGACTAGCAAGTAACCACATAGTGGGTTCCGAAGCCAAAATGGCACTTTTCGGGAACTCAGTATGGCTAGTTTTGGAGTTTTTGCCTTTGAATCACATTACTTATTGTGCGGCTGTCCCGATACTCAAAAGTGAGTGTTTTGGAATAGCATGGGATGGTTGGGAGCTATTCGTTGTGCTTCGGGTTACTCTGGGGCCGAATCGGACCCCAAAACGCGAGTAAACAGGCGATTCGGGTGTAGAATCGCGAATTGTGTGATGCAGCTATTTGCTAGAGTGTTTGAGCCTCATTTTTGGGTCACCCTCGCTGTATCGTATGTTTGGAGATAGTAGGAGGGTTGATTGTTGGTTCCGGAGCCGAATTGGCATTTTTCGGAATCTGACACAGTTCAGTTAATGTTTAAAAACGTGTTTGCATTGTTTTTGTGTGTCACTGCTCGAACACCCAAATAGGTGTGTCTCGGGGAAGCGGACAATGTTTAGTGAGTTTTGTTACACTTCGGGACACTTTATGGTTTTAGATAGAGTTCCGGTATGTTGTCGGGCATTCCCGGCGGGTTCGAAATTTGGTAAAAGCATTGAATGCTTTGCTGGTTTTCGGGATGTGTGATATGTAGTTCTGAGCTTCTGAGAGTTAGGCCCTTGTTGTTAGGCGGATTGTGACTCTGTGGGAACTTTTATAGGTCCAGGTAGCTTATCGGAGCATTGTGGAGCTCAGTACTCCACTAGATTACAGGTGGGTACTTCGATCCGAAGTCGGTTCAGCGGTATACACTTGGTGACTTCTTTCCTTTCTTCTCTGTTATAATTGCCTACTTTATCATGCACGTTTATTGGATACCTTGCACGGAATGGAGTGTTCATCGATCTACTCCACAATTACCATGTCTTATAATATCATGATTATATGTTGAGTATCTTGCACTTTCTCAGTTCTCGTTAGTCTACTCTATGATTGTTCCATCATGTAGAGCCATGATTGATCAGTGGGTTGAGTAGAACTCCATTTGATTATGGTTGCATGACTTGGTATCTACTGACATTTCGTACTTGGTGATACAATTATATAGACCTGATAGGTCAGTGTTATGGTGACGTTCCATTGGGAACATTAGACCTGATTTGGTCGGGTATGGTTGTGATTGTTCTTCCAACTTTTCGCCATCATTGGCCATTAAGAATAGAGCATCGATCATCATAGCTCATATACATTTCACGTACACCAACGGTCTGCTCCACCGCAAGAAGGTGTTCTTGTCCAGAAAAGTGGTCGTACATCCGACCCGTGAGCTCAACGGTCCTTTGCTAGGTTATATGCCAGGGAGACCCCAACGGTCCTTTGATCGGGTCACATCCTTAATAGAGTAGGAGTGGCATGGTCTGAGATCTTTAGACTAATATGGCAGTTGATTGGGTATATTTTAAATATCTGTTCCGATTGATGCATAGTTGTCTTGTTGTTTCGTATTATGATAGCGATTACTCATATTGTCATTTACAGTTGTTTCATTATAGTTATTACTGCTATTGTACTCATATTGTCATTTACAGTTGTTTCATTATAGTTAGTACTCATATTGTCTTGTTGTACTTACCCCTTGGCATATTCTCATTGTAACACCTCATATTTTATCCTTCTACTATTCATTTGCCCCTTGGCACTTATGTATATATCACTTGTCCCATGACAATATTAATTACATGAACTGTTACGCCCCGAGTCCGATCCTATTTGGTCGGTTCGGGCACGTCGGACAGACGCCGAACGGACAGCACCTCCCCTATCCACCCAAGGCTCAACACATGTACAAATCAAGTAGATATTTTGCACAAGCGGAAACATACATAATTGGCTTGCACGAGAGTAAGCAATAGCAAAGTGAAAGTACTAACTAAATATGTATACAAGTAATATGATTAATTTTTTAACCACATACATGCATTCAACATTTGAATTCTATTACATTCTTTTGCATCATTTCTTCTCTTTATACATCATATGCTTACCAAAATAAACCTTTACATTTAACATCATTTAAACATCTTTAATACATCTATATCATCAAAATACAAAAGATGATGTAAAGGGTATGCAACTAAACCAAAATATGAAACGAACTAGAGTGGTCTCTGTCTATGGCGCGATACCTTTACTGCGATCGTCGGTCGGCTCACTCGGTCCCGGCTCTGTGGAAAAAGGGGGGTGAGAACTACAACAAAGTTCCCTGTGGTTTCGGCCGCCGACCTCACCGACTTTCCCACTAGGTCTAAATCAGGCATAATAGAAAAATAGATAGATAGTAACCAACTAACAAATGCAACTAATATGCCTGAACAATATAATCAATGATTATGCTCAATAGAATGCTCATGATGAATGCAAGGATTACTTTCTAATTTTCGGTACTTTTGGCTAACCCGTATGGTATTCCAATTCTCAGTACTTTTGGCTAACCCATAGGTTTCGCCTCAACCAACCACTCACCAACCCAAATCCCGAGTATCGGGGAGATACTCGCTACAACCCGACGGGACCGTCCTCTGGGGAGATACTCGCTACAACCCAGTGATGACTATTCCGGAGCTCATAGCTCGTGAGGGAGCTACCACTCACCGAGCCAAGACTTATAGGTGAGTATGATCAATCCTTAACTTTAAGGATACCAAGTTCAATCCAATCCTTCACTATGAGGATGTTATGCTCATATGACCCTTAACTTTAAGGTTGTTATGTCATAATATCAACTATCTCATTTTACTTGCATTCTTTAACTTTCATTAGTGTCACTTACACTACTTGTTCTTTATACTCACTCACATACATTCATTAATGCCACACATACTAAGTGTTCAACTCTAGCATTCAAAACTTATTGATGCCACTCTATGTGTTTACTAATGCCACACAATCCATATGTCATAATGTCATTTTGTTCTTTACCTCATCTAGATCTTTGTCACCATTCATGCATATATAGGGTTTTACATGTTCCCATTGGCTCACAATATCTCAAATGCATCTCATACTCAAAATATGCAATCACATATGCTACAATCACCCTACTATGCATGAAATTGATATACATACATATGCTCAAAAATGACACTTTAGACATAAAAGAAAATTCAATGATTTCGGAAGGCACTGCCCACCTTGTATGGTTTCAAGGGTGCTACGGTTCAAATCTCAAAATTTTTGGGCTCCTATTCTCTCGCCTGCGGCAAAACAAAGCTGAATTACACTTTTTGCTCATAACTTTGCGTAAACTCGTCGGATCGGCGAAGCGAGTCCATAAACGAGTTAGAAATATCCCCAATTAAATTTTTACAATGTCAATTTGCCTTTAAACCAACCTAGGGCAAAAGCCCCAATTTTGGTGCCCTAATAATATCATATAGCAACATATGCTAGATTGATCTTGGAGCTAACCAAAAACAAGCTTAGAACCATCTAAGAATCTCTCTAAAACTATTTCTAGGTCAATTGAACCATTCCTAGGGCATCTAGCACCAACCCTAGAAATCCACCATAAGAGAACATGAAGAAACCTTGGATCTCCATGGATTTATGCCTCTACTAGGTTTCTACACTTGTAAGAAGATCAAAACAAAAAATCTAGGACATAAAACCAAGCCCTAACCTAGTTCTTACAAGAAAACTCACCTTAGCCCAAAAGCTCTCCAAGGTCTTCCTTGTAGGTGAGCTCTCAAGCCTCCAAAAGTCCAAATCTCCTCCAAAATCCCCAAGTTCTCCTCCAAATCCACCTTGGGAGAGAGCTTCTAGAGAGAGAAAGGGAGAGAAATGAGTGACAGGAGTGTTCTCAGCTGCTGTGAACAAGAGAGGGATGTTGGGGTCTTTTATAAGCTGCTACATTTGCAAAAAGGCCCTCCCCAACTTCATATTTGCAGCAGACATTAACCTGCTGCGAAGTGCACTGCGTACCGGTACAAGGTGTTTTGTCACCGGTTACACGATTACGCAGAGGCTAACCTGAGAGCTGCCTTCTCGGGTAAAAAGACTTGTACCAGTACAAGCCGATTTTGTTACCGGTTCAACTGCCAATTTTTTTCGAACTCGAGAGCTGCTGTTCTCGGTCTGATGCTTGGTACCGGTACAAGCTCAATGCATTACCGGTGACAAAAACTCCAGACTTGAGTTTTGCACCGTTTCGACTCCCATTCGTACCGAGCAATGCTAAAACCTTTCTAATTCTTTTGGAACTCACTTTTAACCCTTCCAACATTGTTGGAATGTTAAATTGACTTTGTCCAACTATTTCTCTCGCACACTTTGGTCAATTTGACTAAAGTTCAATATTCTCTACCGAGATTTTGGTATATTACATGAACCTACATTCAGTATCTTAAATGTACTAATCAAAAAATATTTTCCTACATATTATTTGTATCGTGTATGTCTTAAGAATAGCATATGTTTCAAGGAAATAAAACACGCAAAATACTGATATATGGTTCTTAATGTCAACAGTGCACTATTCACTATATTAGCCTAACATACCCCAGCCAACCTATTAATCTCACTATCATGTTTCTTATAACAAATATCAACTTTAGCACATCAACGAATCAAACGTAATACGGAAGTGTTGACATAATAGTTAATCCGTTGTTTTTTGCTAAAAGTACCCACCTAATCAACGCTCCAAAAAAAGGACGAAGATATCAGATCCTCACTTTCCTCACAGCACAACACCAAGCCACAAACCTCAATCCTTATCAAAAACCATAACTCTCAACCCTCAAATACGATTAACCATATATCCATTTAAACATCACTTTTCAATCTATAAACTTAGCATTTCTCACCTTATTATTCGTATAGAGTGAGTAGAGCACCAACAGAAAAATTTCGATAGCTTCCCTCCTCAATTCTTGGCTCCAACTTTTGCTACCACTACAACAAATTCATGATTTAGTGACATTTACTCCACAGCATTTATTTAAATTATGCTAATTAATATATTCAATAGCATTACTTGATAATTACCGCTAGATTTAATAATTTAGCAGTAATTTGCTATTATTATTGCAAAATAGGATAAATTACCAGCGTAAATTAGTGAATACTACTAAAGTTTCCAGTATTTTATAAAAAAATGATACTAAATGTAACGAAGTAGCAACACTTATTGCTAAATGCCGCGACATTTACACCGCAATATTTATTTAAATCATTCTAATTAATATATTTAATAGTATTACTTGATAATTGCCACTTGATTTAATAATTTAGCAACAATATACTATTAATATTGTAAAATAGGATAAATTAACAGCGTAAATTAGTGAACGCCGCTAAATGTAATAACGTAGTAGCACTTATTGCTAAATATCGTCACTACTCAATATATAATTATTAATATATCCCATTTTTACTTAGAATTAAAAATTTGAAATTAAAGTTTAAAAATTTGAAACTTATAATTTTAAAAATTAAACTTATATTTTAAAATTTAAATTCTAAAATTTAAATTTTTAATTTTTAAATTTTTAAATTTTTAAATTTATTGTAAATTTTAAATTTTAATTTTAAAACTGCAAATTTTGAAATTTAAAATTTGATATTTGAAAATTAAAAATTTAAATTTAGTATCTAAATTTAGAATTTAAAATTTAAAATTTAAAAATTTAAAAATTGAAGACTTAACATTTAAAAGATTCAAATATATGTAAGTGATACTCCCTAGCGCAAGTGGCATAAGGCCTTGATGGTTGGTACTAGAGGTCTCAAATTCGAATCCTAGTTGATTCAAATTTTCAGCAAAGTTTTTTTTTAAAAAAACAAATAAACGAAGCAGGTAGCATGCTATCTTCTCTAAACAAAAAATTCAAATATAAATATAAATTTGAATTTAAATTTAAAAATTGAATTTAAAATAATAAAATTTTAAAATTTGAGTCCCTAAAATCATTTATTTGTATTAGTGGCATTATATTTATGTGCCACTAATAAATAATTTAAAATTAACATTTAATTCCATTTAGCAGCATATTCCTAATTACACTAATTGATTTACATTGGCGCATTCATTATAAATGATACTAATACTTTTAGCAACATTTGTATAGACAGCATTTAGTGTCATATGTTGCTAAAACTTTTAGTGGCATTCGTTGATCTTTTAGCAGGGTAAAATAAATACCACTAAGGACTAATTTTCTAGTAGTGCGTATATATGCACCAAGACCACCAACAAAAAACCTAATCAACTTTTGGGCCTCCAAAATAAAGATCTGCAACCTTACTTGTGATATGCTGGACCTTGGCAAATAGGTAAGGTTGCAACATTGATTGGTGATCGGAATCTCTATAGCATGTCTGAGTAATTTGGAGATGTTTTGGCGTGAAATTGACATGAAAACGGACTTGAAATGTTGAAATCAATTCACTATGTATTTTGGAGCATTTTCGGACACCCGAAGTATTCCGACGCCAAAAAAAGTGAAATCGGGTTATTGTATGTTGTGGATACCCGGGTGCCTCAAGGGTGCGTCTGGATGATTCAGGCTGGTGATTCAGGTGCCCGAAAGTTAATATAGCAACGCTCGAAAGTGAGTTGGCATGCATGGATGTGACAGTTGTAGAGGCAGTGAACAGGTGACTCAACAGCTGAGTCATCAGGATCTCGGATGCACGAAAGAGGATTCGGGCACACGAAACCCTGCGTTTTAGCTGAGAAAGCTTTAAATTTTGTGCTGTGGTGGATTTCTCTCTTTCTTTTTCATTTTCCTATTTTTTCACAGTGCGAGAGAGAGAGAGAGAGAAAGAGAGAGAGAGAGAGAGAGAGAGAGTTTATCTTATTAGAGGAGTTGATCTTGTGTGAGTTTTTATTGTGATTTAATCTCTTTCCTTTCTTTTTGGGATAGCATTTCCGGGTGGATTCCGTGTCGCCGAAATCAGCGAACTAACTCTGATGTCTCTACTGCATTATTTAACCTATGAGATGACCCGTTGACATAGTTAAGATGATAGTAGTATTTTGACATCTACCTATAGAGTATGTTAAAACATGCATATTTTTATTAATGGATAATTGGATATAATGAGCAGGTTTTCATGTAAAAAAAATAATCTTGTAAGTTTGACCTAAATTACACCCCCAACCTCTAAACGTTCCAGCATTTTTTTTTAGTCCACGACTGTAAGGTACCGAGTTTTGAAGCACTACACTAAACTTGGGCCAATTGGACAATATACAATTGAGAAGTAATTTAAACATGCTCAAAAATGAGATTTGAGAGTTTTGGAATGATTAGAAGTGTGTTAGAGGCTCAAGGAGCAAAAACGAGAATTTTTGGAAATTGCATTTTTCAGCTTTGGACTTTCGAATTCTGGACCCTGAACCCAAGGTCCGGACCTTAACTGCACTACGTGAAAAACAGGCTACGGGTTTCGGATCCTAGAGCCAAGGCCCGGACCCTTTGCCCAAAAATTGTCTAGTGTAAGGGTTATTCTGCAATTGTTGTGGCTCTCCTTTATAAGGGAAGCCACCTAACTCTCTCTCTCTCTCTCGTTCCTCCTTCTCGCACAAAAAAGAAGAAGGGGAAAACCCTCCTCTTTCTCTTATCTTCCTTCCTCTCTAGATCCATCTCCAAGGTGAGGTTTTTGAAGGAGATGTGACACCCCAATAATTCCACATCGAATGGGAATGGGGTTGTCATTGGATTTATAAGATGACTCCACTCTAGTAATAATAACTGGGCTTAAGCATTTTGAGCGGGTGGGATGCCCCAATAGTCCCACATCGGATGGAAATGGGGTTTTCATTGAGTTTACAAGAAGACTCCACCCTAATAATAATAACTGGGCTTAAGCATTTTGGGCCGATGGTTGGGCCCAACGAGTTATTGTTGCTAGCGGGTCGGGTAGTTACATTTGGTATCAGAGCCGGTTCACCAGCCGGAAGTGTGAGATGAGTCTTGGTTAAGCCAAGATCGGAATGACAGACTAAGCCAGGGTCGGAATGACAAAGGCTAGCGAGACAAGTCTCATATCACCTGGTGATCTTGGGCTGTGTGTGTTTAGGGCTGATGAGGACGTCAAGGACTAAACGAGGGGAATCTGTGACACCTCAATAGTCCCACATCAAATGAAAATGGGGTTGTCATTGGGTTTATAAGAAGACTCCACCCTAGTAATAATAACTGGCCTTAAGCATTTTGGGCCGGTGGTTGGGCCGAATGAGTTATTGTTACTAGCGGGTCAGGTCGTTACAGGAGATCGAGCTAGCGAAGCTTGGACGAGCGAAGAATCGAGCTCTCAGGCACTTGGTGACTCGGAGCGCTTTCGACTCGAGGTTCGTTCTTGGGTTTAAAGGTTAGGGTTTTGTTAAATCTCTCGAAATTGAGATTCTAGAGATCCCTACATGATTCTAAACTAGTTTAATCAAGATTTCTCCATAAATTTTGGGGTGTTTTTGGAGAAATGGGAATTTAGGGTTTCGTTTGGGATTTTTAGGATTTTAAGGTTTTGAACCTAATTGATCCTCTAATTCTCTAATTGAAGGATAGAAGAGAGCCCCAGGCAACCTTAATTTAGAAATCGGCGAGCGTTTGGTGATCGATTTTGAGTAACGAGTCGAACCGGGCAATGTTGGCTGCGGGAGTTCAATTGCAACTGTCTACAAGCAATCGGAAGCATTGTGAGGTGGGTTGTGCTTCACCGAAGATTAGGTCACTTCCATGCCAAAAAGTATAGTATTATTATTGATGCATGTATATAATGGTAGGTTATATGTGGTAAATATGAATTTATGAATCATGTGTTACTAGATGGAATAACCTACCATTGGACAAGAAAGTAGGCATGTGAAAACATATAGAATATATATATGTATGCCCTCTAATTCGACAAGTGTGAAATCAAGGACTAGATGTTATAAAATTATAGATCCTAGGTGTGGACAACTATGATAAGTAAGAACATAATTGGGTATTGAACCTAGTGTCATTAAACATAGGTTGGAAAAATGTAGTGGTAGGAAGACCACTTGGATTGGAATGTTATTGAACCTACTGCCATTGAACATAGGTTGAAAATGTAGTGGCAGGATGGCCACTAAGACAAGGATGACTTGAACATAGAAAGGTTGACAATATAGGGTATGTGACGAACCCTTGAGACTTAGTGGATTCCGGAATCCTAGGACTTGTGACCGTCGAAGTTCTTGGCCGTGAGTGCATGTGGCATGTTCCTCTCCCACCGCAAGAACTTCGACGGTTGTGACTATGGAAGATTCTTGGCCGCGGATGCATGTGGCATATTCTTCTCCCACCGAAAGAATCTTCGTGCGGTGGAGTGTATGTGGCATGTTCCTCTCCCTATCGGAGATCCCGGCTGCGGGTGTATGCGGCATGTTTCTCTTCTACCGGGAGATCCCTGACCGCGGGTGTACGCAGCTTTTTCACTACCCGTTGGGCGCCTAGATTGCGGAGGTGCTTGTGGTATATCCCTCACCTGCCATGTCGATCGAAGGTTGAGGTGCACGACATGTTCCTCTCCTCAGGCCTAGATAAGAGCGGTAGTCTGCTGATGATTGATTCAAGACAGAGTCAGGTAGTATAGCTTGGCTAAGGTAAAAAAACTTTAGGAGCAGATTGAATTATGCAATGGATAGTGAAATAAAAAATAGAGAAGCTTGCATTGATTTCATTATTACATTTAGTTGATGCATAAGCATGATGTTTATTACTTGCATCAAATTATATGTTGATATTTGTTGGACTAACTTGCTTATGTTGCCTCCTTTGGACCTGGTGGGCCGAGCTCTTTCCTTGGGTGGCCGTACCCACTGGAAATTATGTTTATAGTTCTCACCCCC
The DNA here is from genome assembly GCF_001540865.1 of Ananas comosus. Taxonomy (NCBI): domain Eukaryota; kingdom Viridiplantae; phylum Streptophyta; class Magnoliopsida; order Poales; family Bromeliaceae; genus Ananas; species Ananas comosus. The sequence continues at coordinate 8,188,141 of NC_033628.1, forward strand.
ATGTTTTTCAGGTCTTTACGTGAGCGGCGCAGCGGCACGAGGAAAGGGCATAGCTCGGTAGATAGCGCCCTACCACTTGTGACTAGAGATAGATGTACCCTTAGTCAGCATAGCATAGGGTATGGAAAGAAAAGAAAGAAACAAAATTGTAATAAATTTGATTGTATTTGGAAGAAAAGAATGTAAATGTAATGTGTGTAGTTGATGTTTCTGATGCCTTCTTTATACAATCTGTGTATGAATTCTGTTCCTGGTTGGAACCCCTTGAATTGTACTGATTGTGATGCCTTGAGCGGACAAGGGAAATTTTGTCGTTTGGCGATCTGTGCGCACGTCCGAATCAATCAAAGTGGCGGTCTCAGGGCGTGACAACGAAACTTCTAGTTCCATATTGGATACCTCAAGTTTCATTTTAATCTTTGTGCATATTTACCATTGGAGTACAAATTATTGGCTACCCAATGCACTTGCCCACTTATTTATTATTCTTTTCTAGCAATTAACCCTTTATCTCAGTTTATATTTCAATCCTACCATTTATTAATTTATAACTTTTTTACAATTAAATTAAAGCTTTGAGTGATGCAGGATATGCGATGTGCTTTGTACATGCAGTGCAGGCAATTATTTTCCATAATTTTAATAAGGGAAAACTTCAATTACTCATCCTATAATTGAAAAACGCGACTTGTTTACCTCTTTTTTATTTTACCCTCATGTGATTTTCGCTATATTACTTAAGTACCATGTGGTTTCTATTTTTATTTTTTCACACACCCTTCATTAACTTTTTCATTAAAACAGTTCGTGCTACTCACATTCCTCGTGAATTATATTTTTTTGTCATTAAAGACTCATCAATATTGATCAGGCTTAAACCCTACCAGATCCCATATATATCTTTTTTTATCAATGTTTGTGAGACATTTCCGAGGCATGTGTGCGGCACATGATGAATTTAATAAAGAAGTTAACGAAGAATGTAACAAAAAAAAAACCTAGAAAATACTTAAGTGACATATTTTAAAGATGTAGAGTACTAAAGTAAAAGGGGTATATGAAGTTTTTCTTTTTTTGTAGTGTTCCACAATAAAATATTGGAGAAGTTGATTTTAAATTTTTAATTTAAAAGAGTTAAACTGAAAGAAAACTTTCAGATTTTGCAAAGGAATATATAAATAGCTACTTCTAACCAGGTCCATTCAAAAGCTCTAGCCTCTAAAGCCTAAAAGGGCTAGGCTGTTAGGGTTTCGTTCTCATCTATACCAATATATTATTTCCCAAAAAAGTTGTCATGTGGCACTAGCACCTTTGGTCTTGGCTTTTTCCTTCCCCTCTTCTTTGTTCAATGAAGGTGGGATTCGTTCTGTAATCAATGTGCTCTTTAATTTATACGTTTTTGATTTTTCCTCTTCAATATCTACACCAATATATTATTTCCCAAAAAATTTGGCACATGGCACAAGCACCGTTGCTCTTGGCTTTTCCCCTTGCAAAGGTGGGACCCGTCCTATAATCAAGGTGCTCTTTAATTTATACATTCCTGACTTTTCCTCTTCAATATAGGTCCTTTCTTCTCTCTCAAACAATTCATAATATGCAAAATTAAAAGAAAATAAAATGAATAGTTACTACTTTCAGATCTAGCCAACCCGACTCGACCCAACTCTCCCCGCTCAAGAGAGGAGCGCATCGAGCGCGCAACACGAGGGGGATACTCTGCTGTGGGTGAGGGGGGGGTGTCTAATGGAGAAGTATAGGATGCTCAGGATAAGCCTAGGGCAATAGAGGCCAAGGTGAAGTGGTCATTTCGATAGCTCGCGCTTCAGGTTTCCTGCTTTCTCTCTCTCAAGGGGGGCATTCGATTTATTTTTGTTGCGATGCTTTTGGATGAGTTGCTTATAGGGATTTGGTAGGGAGGATGGTTTTCAATTGATTTGGGATAAAAAAAGGGATTTTTTTTTAGTTGTTGAATTTGGAGATTATTTGTGGGTAACATAAAAATTGGTGTGGATTTTTGTCGAATGAATTTTAATTTTAATTTTTTCCTATTATAATAATATGCTGAGGAAAAAAGTTTTTTTCCTGGGCAGGGGTTGGGGTGGGCGGTGGTGGAGACTCAATAACGCGTTATTTGTTTGGAACTTTTAAGAATTTGAGGTTGGTGAAAGTTTTTCTTTTTAAAGGTGAAAAAAATTGGTGTTTTGGATATGAGTTTTTGTTTTCTTTTTTTTTTTTTTTTGTCCTAATGCTTTCTACAATTTTTTGGGGGAACCTATCAATTCATGGATCAAAAGATTTTTTTTCGTTTGTGTTAAACTTTTCGAAAATTAAAACACTAATTTGTTGAGTTCTTAAATTTTTTCCATTCATCCTTTGTAGTACTACCCAGATGTTTGTGTTATGCCGGGGGGTTCTTTTGGAAATCCTTCTTAGGAAACTAGCGGAAAACATATAGATTTTTTTTTACAAAAAAAAATTCTTTGAGAACACCCCGCGGAAGCATACAGACTCGCCACATGGACAAAGGATCTGCTGTATGAATGGACAGAGTCTCCACTGTACATGTATGGTGTAGCACTATAATACAAAGTCAACTAAATATACAACCACACAATACAAATAATATAATAATAATAATTCACGTACATCCATTATTGTTAAACATTAAAAGGTAATGAACTAAACTAATTCAGCAGAAAGATAATGAATGCCAATAACGGACAGATCTGGAATACGACAATCTAGTATCGTCCTTACGCACCGTCCCAACTCTTACCGTCCGCGTTGCCTAAAAAATAGTAGAGGAGTGAGAACATATAAACACGTCTCCCCTCCCAATGGGTACCGCAAGCCGACGAAGGCGAGGCGTACTCACCGACAAAAGGAAGAGATAACCATAAACAAGAACAGATATCATAAGGACAGCAACAATGAAATAGTAACTGGCAATAAATGCTAAAGTATTGCTACTATAAATAAAAATCGCCAACTAGGCATAATCAACAGATATACCAGAATAGCAGTAGTAATGGCTAGAAAGAAACTACAACTGCCAATCAATACGTAACTATCTGCTACTATAACAAACAATAGAACGCACCAATGCATCCAATGGGTGAATAACACTAATAGCCAAAACAACTACCGTTTTGGTCGAAAGACCTCAGGCTAAACCACAACCTGCTAGCCTACCTGGCATGTAACCATAACAAGCACCTTGTAAGGCTCACGGGTCAGAATTACGACCACTTTTTCGAAAAAGAACACTCTTTTGCGGTGGATCAGACTGCTAGTGTACGTGAATATGCTCACGAGCTGTGGCAATTGATGTAATATGCTCAATGACAAATAACGGCAATTAGCCGAAAGAGTAATCCACAAGTGTCCGACCAAATCAGGTCTACTACTCCTGAAGGAAATGTCCCCATGTCACTGACCTATAAGGTCTATATAGTCAAGTCACCATGTACGTGATACGAAAAGTCATCGTGCGACAGATATACAATATCACTATGTAATGAATATGAATGTCACCAATCACTGTAATCAAATCATACAACATATAATTAGGAGTGCCACCGACAACCATGTCAACTAATGTCATAACATACAATATACATCTAGGAGTGTCACCGACCACAAAGTGATCAACTAATGTCATACCATGCAATATACATCTAGGAGTGTCACCAACCACAAGGTCAACTAATGTCATAATATGTAATGTACATCTAGGAGTGTCACTGACCACAAGGTCAACTAATGTCATAACATGCAATATACATCTAGGAGTGCCACCGACAATGAGTGTCAACTAATATCATATCATGCAATAGATAGCTCGAGATGTCACCAACCGTAGGGTCAACTATTGTCAAGTCATGGAATAGATAACTAAGAGTGTCACTGACCATAAGGTCACTAATATCAAGGTCATATACTATAATCATACAATAGATAACTCAATCACCAAGGAACACCGCTCTACTACTAAATCACGACAATATGAGATAAGAGTATGTGTAGAGCAACTAGCTATGAAGTCAAGTGGTGTACGAAAGCTCAACCAAAATCAAGTAAATGAAAGGAGATAACATGGATAGAAATCACTAAGCAGGCTCTTTGCCGACTTCGGATCGAAGTACCCACCTCTACCATAGAATGAAATCGGGTCATCGACATTCTGTTGATGTCTCCCGCCATAGTTCGGACCTATGCAAAGGTCCATCCAAAACCGTAATTAGCTCAAACCTGCTAATTACAAAAGCTATGATTCTATATGAATCCAATAGGCGAACAATCGAATCTCGTTCCACGGCCGTAAAATCGCCCAATTATCCCACCGACTCGTCAGAACATCACCTCCCCCCACGAGGTGTCCTGATTTGCACTCCACACTTATCCTACCTCTCCCGTTGTCCCAATACATCAATTTAATGTTCTTAGGGTAGCTGCACAAGTAGTACGCCAAAATGAAAAATCAAGATCCTGAAAATCACCGATTTAACTCCCAGAATACCCATTTCGGCAACGAAATCACCTGCAGCCCTTACGCTATGACAAGAGGTGTCAAACCTTTCCCTAACACGAGCCAATAAGGCTACAACACCGTTGCAAATAGCAGCAACATGCACAATATGAAACCGCACCCAAAATCGCTCGATTTTCATATTTTGGTGTCCGGAACAGGCCTGAAGTGTTCCAAAACACTTCGAACTTCATTTGACCATCCTCACTGTCCCAAAACACTCACTTTTGGTTGTTGGGATAGTTGTGCACTGAGTTGTGCGATCTGGGTGCAAAATCCCCAAAATCTCCCGTATCGGGTTCTTGGAAATCGTCGTTTTTGGCTCCGGAACCCACCTAGGGTCATGCATTGGTCGGAGATTCACACCAGCGAGATTCGAGATAGCCAATGAGACTACCCTACCACTGCAACCAGCAGCCGAACCTGCTATGTGAAAATAGAGCCAAAAATCACGTATACTATACACATAACCCACCGTTTACATGTTGATCACCATGAAATCTCAATTAAGGGATTCCTGGACCTCGAATATCAAGTTTGAACCATTCATGTAAGAACCCATACTGTTCGGGATAGCAATGACACAACAAGTGCCATTACGGCATTAAGCCGAACACCCGGCGCGCAATAATAATACAATAATACATTGTATAGAAAATTACTGTCAATTTTGCGACTTCGAAATCCAAGCGAGCGTATGGTCTAGAAGGTCTCGACGTGCCCGACACGATGCTCACTATCTGGAGCGCAAGCAATGATCGAAGAGCCTCGAAACAGTAAGAAAATCACTTCTTCAAACATGTTCCGGGAGCGGCCAAGCCCGTCGCACGCACCGGGGTTTCGCTGATCATAACAAAGGTGAGCACGAGACTCCACGGGGTCCCAGGGATGCCATGCTCATGCTTCGGAGACTCGACGAAGTCCCAGGTGGCAAAAAATCTAAGCTCAATCTAGGACCAAACCTCGGCAAAAATTGAGCAGGGTTAGGGCGGCGGCCGGCTGCATGGCGGAGCAAGCCTCGGTCAGGGGAGGCTCACCGCACCTTGAGGAGGCAGTCGACACCCTTGGTTGGTGGTGGGAAGCTGCGGTGGCGTGTTGCTCCTATAAGGCCCGCGGCTAGGGCTCGCGTGCCCTAGCTGTCCGGCAACTCGGGCAGGGCAGCGACGGCGCGGGGGCTCATCTTAGGTTCAACAACGATGGATGACGATGGCAAGGCGCGGCGTTGGCGGCCGAGTGATGCTGTAAGGCCACACCTGGTCTATTGGCTTTTCCTCAGCCGCAGCGGCCTCCTGGTGCACAGCGGTGCCGGGGATGGCTCGGGGAGGGTCACCGGGGCTCAAGTGACGGCGGCAGCAGTCCAGGTCAACAATGGCATAGGTACAAAAGATGAGGGCCCTTTCTGCCGGCTGTGGTGGATCACCGGCGGCGAACGGCGCGCCGGCGAGGACACTGGAGGCGACAGCTGAGAGTAATAGGAACTAGGGTTAGGGTTTGCCTTGCTCCCCTACCATCCCACTAAATACTTATATATATATATATATATATATATATATATATATAGAGAGAGAGAGAGAGAGAGAGAGAGAGAGAGAGNTGGGTACTCAATCCGAAACTGGTTTAGCTTGCCCAAGTCTAAATTCTTGTTCAATATAGCTCATTTTGTTCTTGAAGTTGAAACTTGTATTATGTGGATTCCTTTATATGATTCCCTATGCGCATTTAAGTTGAAAATTGTAATTCTTGTTTAAATAGCACGTGTATTCCTGTTTGAAAATCTTCGATGTGCCTATATGTCGAGTATATACTTTCGTATTATGTTCTAAAGGCATATGGTCGTTTATATCTAGTAAGCATGTATTGTTGAAACTAGAGGTAGTCACCTTATTGATAATAATCCATTGCTTGAGAGTCAATTATGTTGGATTTGAGATTGAAATCGACATCAGTAAATATTATTGATCATGTGCATGTGAATTGCCGCTAGAATTCGCGCAAGCTTAAAACACCTCCTTTCAAGGATCGCAATCTTGTGCTAGTTGCTCTCCGGAGGCGAGTATGTTGGCTATCGCGGGTCAGTTTCCAGTTGATCATGGCGTAACGGGAGAAACTGGAGGCGGAACCGCCTGCACAATTGAACGATGCAAGACCTGAAAGATATTGGGCCCACATCGACTGGCAGTCCTGAGCTAGGTTAGCGGATCTGACAAGGACGTCACTACCCAAACAATGAAAGTTTACGACACTCTAATAATCTCACACACACACTCTCTCTCTATATATATATATATATATATATATATATATATATATATATATATATATATTGTCACGCCCCGGATTTCTCGTTTCTCCGGGCACGCTAACAGACCCGCCGTATACATAGAAATTTTTCTTGTATACGAAATGTCGCTGTACTGTACCTGTAATCATACAACACTACAACCAGTAGTATAGAGCTGCTAAAAGAAATAAAACATAAATAATAATAGTGGTTCAATACATACATAGCATCCGGGTACAAGAAAACTCGCTCCAGCGATGTACAACATCAGTATGTAAAGAACCAAAAATTACAACTACCTGTAGCTGGTACTCCTCTAGCTCTGCGACTCGTCAGGAAGGGCTCTAACTCGCAACGCCCTTGCCACGATCAGTATCAGCAATAGCAGCAGCCTGAACCGAAGGCTCTGCAAAAGATCCATAACTGGGCGTGAGAACTACTGCAAAAAGAAGTAGTCCTCAGTCGGTACCGCTACCGACCTCAATGGCTCACCCACTATGTCTACAGAAGGTATGCTCAATGATAGTAAATGAATTGAAAATAATCTACAGCTACATGTCACTATACTATCATGATCCAACACTACTATCTGTAGAGTAATGCGATCTTTGACCCAATCTCACTAGGGACTGTGAATACACCCGTCTCAGGGACTGTGAGTACATCCGTCCCGCATGTCGAAGCTATACAGCTACCTCCACGCTCAGCCGTCCGTGGAGAGCAAGTCCAACCAGGACACAACGACACCAACGCAAACGCACAAAGCCCGACTCCGGAGTGGCACTCGTGGGTGCTACCCAACCGAGTATGCAAGCGTGTCTCTGTCGAGCTCAATCAGGCTCTCACAGGCAATAGTTAAGTAAACAGGGTCTAACAACCAAACTCACGTGCTTTCGGCACAAACTGATGCAAAAACAGCAATCTGGGTCCACCGTCAACCTCAACGGCACCCGACAGTCCGGAACAGCCTAAACTCTGCTGTAAAAATAAGTTCGGCATCTCAGCGCGAGCGTAAATACATTCTACACTATCCTAGGTATCCATCGCCCATAACTGCGGTGATACAAACAAACTACGGCTCCTAGAGCTAAATCTGATAATTTTAACATATGACAGGGTAGAATCGCTAGTTTTCTCCTAAGTCAAATTCCAATCCAACATGTATAATTCAATAAATAGTATAAGCTCCAATTCAGATTTAGAACCTCCGTAAATCAGCGAATCAAGCAATTAAACATGCTGTACAAAAATAGCGAATACATGTCGACAAATACTAAACTTAGGAGGAAATCCGTGTAACTCGGTGAGCATCACATTAAACCCACCTCTAACGCTAAATCCATGGCAGCGAGGAGGTCACGAAGTTGCCGACAACCCTGCTGGAACCAGTCGAAAACACCTAGGACCAGCAACCAAGCAACTTCGAGGATCTAAATACCAATGAAAAGGGTTCATTGGGGGCGTACACAATCTATTTATAGTGAGCTGGAAGGAAAAAATAAGCCCCAAGAACAAACCTTACCAATCTGCTACCGCTACAGAAACGGACAGTTTCGGGCGCCCAAAACCATGTTCTGGGCGTCCGAAACCTCCAGGCTGCACAAATCCTCCTCTTCGGTTCCTTCGCCCGAGATGTGTTGCGCCCTAAACCTGGTCCGGAGGACCTCACCTACCACCAGCTACGTGTTGGTGGAAACGATATTCACGAAGTAAACTTTCGGACCCTCTTCTGGGCGCCCGAAACTAGGATCCGAATTGGCTTCAGTTCTGTTCAGTTCAGCATTCGAGTTCTCGGGGACCCAAACCCTGATCTGGGCACCCGAAACTGGCAAAATTTCAGTTTTGCTCCTTTGAGTGCGCCGAGTCCATTTCTGCATCAATTTCGTGCAGAAACGACTTCGACTCAGTTCGACACTCTCCAGATGTGTCGACCAGTCGCTAATACTGTAGCCAATCCTATCCAAACCTCCGGAATACTATATATATATATATATATATATATATATATATATATATATATATATATAACATATATATATATATATATATATATATATATATATATATATATATATATATATATATATATATATNCATAGAAAATCAGTTATAATATATATATATATATATATATATATATATATATATATATATATATATAACATAAGCATATACCTTTGGAAAAAATGCACTATAGTCCCTCACGTTACCTTCTCAAATTTCATGCGACTAAAAGCCTTGAATCTTGCATCCTTCCTGACAAATCCCCGAAGCCAAAATTACTCACTCTACTTCATATTAGTGCCGTTTTGCACAGATAAACCCAAATTCTACGAAATTTGAGTCATATAATACTCTCTGAGTCTACATTCAAGCTAATTCTTCCGTTTGTCGAAACTGTGAAATTTTTTACATAAAATGATAACCCTTTCGCAAAGTGATCTCTTTTGACACTTTGCAAAAATTGCAATTTAGCCCTCTAACCTTTGAATTTCGTTCTAAGAACTCACTAGTGCATGTGATATGCCCAGTGGCACCATCCTATGGATTTTCACGCATAACGGAACCTCGAAGAATTCTAAAGAAGCGAAAACATCAAGTAATAAAAAGCCAATATGTGATAAAAGTATATTTTCTCGAAAATCGTGTATCGAACATAAAATCAGACAGTATCATCATCTCCAGCATAGCTGAACCATCGAAAACGACTTATTCGGTTGTCCAAAATGATGTCCGATTCACATCCAAAGGCATCCTCAAGCCGATGTCTCAAAATAAAATGCAGGTTACTATTTATTTAAGTGAATAGTAACCGTCACCATACACCTTTAATATAAAACTCGTTTTTCCCCAAAATTACACCAATATGGTCCAAAATTAAAAAACCTATACAACACTATTGGAAAGCACCAAATTACACCATAAAAATCTCAGTCCTCAAATCATCCCCTCCTTACAAAAGTTTTATTCCCGAAACTTGACTATGTACCTACCGTGATCAAATTCGGATATCGTTCCACCGTGGTGGTTTCACCTTCGAGTGTTGATCAACCACCCTACCTTAGAACTTAGAACGATCAATCTCCAAAGTAAGGAAGGATGAAATATGTGGTTCCACCCAGGTGAGACGAGGGGAAATGTACCAACCCTAAACCTACGGACCAAAGTCCACTAGGATCACCACCATCCACTAACCGGCGGACTAAGACAGTACAACAACTTGGACTATCCGATCCCACACCTACCAAACCTGAGTGATAAAAGCTCACCGACCAGAAATTCCAAGAAAACCAACCTTGGTCCACGTATCAATAACGAACTTGATTAAGTCGAAAGCTTAAGCCTTAATATTCTGGAACAAAACCACGAGTCCCCCTTGTAACATATCACTTCCCCGTGAGTCGAGCCGAGTTCCGTCAAAATGAGCGGAACGCGGAAAGGAATGAGTTACTATAGGCTAAAAGTGAATTGGAGCCTATATATGAAGTATAAGGGGACCCGAGAGAGTGAAACTGCAGTTCTGGACAATTTCCAGAATTTTTTCTCTCGGGAACCGGTCCCTTGGATGAGAGACCGGTTCCCGAACGTTGGTAAATCGAGCAGAAGGAAAAATCGGCTAAGTCCTGGAAGCTGAGCTCTCGGGAACCGGTCCTTCGGCGGGAGACCGGTCCCCGGAGACCGGTTTCATCGAGGGGAGACCGGTCCCCTTCTGCGCAGAGTTGAAGGCAGCTCTCGGGAACCGGTCCCTGAAGGGGAGAGACCGGTCCCCGAGCCCGAAAATGCCCAGTAAAGGCTAGTTGCAAATATGAAATTGAGAGGGGTTTAAGTGCAAATGTTGCATGAGATGGTTGTATAGAGCTAAGGGTTAGGGTTAGCTCTCATTTCCTCACACCTCAACACAAACCTTCCTCTCTCTCTCTCTAAAAACCTCTCCTCTCTCTCTCCCTCTCTCTCTAGGGCTTGGACCAAGGAGGGTTTGGAGGAGAAAAGCTTGGAGAAGAAGCTCTCCAAGGTGAAGAGCAAGCTAGAGCAAGGCTTTGAAGGGAAGCTTTGGACTCCAAAGGTGAGTTCTCATGAGTTTTGAGCTAGAGTTTGGATTTTTCCTTCTAGTATACTTCTAGGAGATGGATTAGAGTATTTTCCCCAAGTTTCTCGTGTGTAGGGACCTATGTTGGGGAAGATGAATTTGTTAGGGGATTTATATTTAGGGTTTTGTAATTTTGAGGTTCAAACTTGGGTTTGATCTCATTTTAACCTAATTGGTAGGTCTACGAACGCAACGGTGGGCTCGGTTCGGCGATACGACGAGCGTGCGCGAAGATATTAAGAAAACAAGCGAAAATAGTACAGATCGTCATAGCTCGCGGCAAACGAGTCCAAAAATCGTGAAATCAGAATTGTGGCATCCTTGTGACACATAAAGGTGGGGGGTGCTATCCGGAAACACCGGATCTCTTTCTATGTCTATGTCCTTTCTTTGAGCATGTTGATATTATAGCATTCATGCATGTAGGGTAATGAACAGTACATGTTGGTTGTGACAATTATCTGCGTAAGATTATTGCAATAATAGAGATCCATGTGAACAAAGACAGTGAAAGACCCTATATGCATGTGAATGTAAGATATGACCTCGACCATAGTAAACAAAGGCGACATTGATATTAGTGACTCGATTGACACTGATAAGTGAATAGTTAACAAGGTTTAACCCGAGTGACACTATGTGTATTGTGGCATCAGGACCACCGTGACGTTGGCAAGTGACAGTATGTGCATGAATAGGTAGTAACTATTCATTAGCATTGAGACAGTGAGAGTTGTGACATGTTGGCCATACCTCCTCAAAATTGAGGATGGGATCATACTCACATGTATTGGTTCCAGCTTGTGAGAGGTCGCTCCTCCACGAGCGGTGTACTCCGGAGAAGAAATGCACCACGGGTGGACGTGCCCGGCGAAGATCCTTCGGGTAGTTGTGCCCTGTGCCTCCCCCGTTAGATGGATATGTGGACTGTGAGTTGGGGTAAACCAGGAGCACCCCAGGTTGGATTGGGTAAAGGCCAAAGGGAAGTGAAAAAGGACATGCATGCATCGTTTTCATGTAATTGATTCTGAATATCTATCTGTGAATTGTTGTTCTTGCAGGCATTGTATTAGAAATGCATTAGTTGGTTTGTTATTCTTCTTATTGAAATACATATGCCTGAATTAGACCTAGTGGGCGAATCGGCGTGGTCGGCGGCCGAACCCACTAGGAACTTCTTCTAGTTCTCATTACCACTAACCCTGCAGATCCGTACGCGAGCGGAGCGGCGGAGGATCGAGGCAAGGGAGTCGCGCCGTAGATAGCGACCCCGGAGTTATATAGGCATACCCTACGCTCGGTGTATTCAACTTTTGTATGTTGAAAAAGTAAGGTGAAAACAATGTAATGTAAAGATGATGTAATTTATATTTTGGTTAATGGAAATCGTGACGTAAATGAATGTAAATGAATGTAATAGATTTCTTGTGTTTGATTCAAATGTAATCAAATGACATGTATATCGATTGTTTAGTTAGTTTCGATGCTTTCACTGTGATTGTTGTTTGCCCTCGTGCAAACCTTGTATATTCCGCAATTCTCTTTGACTTGCTTGTAATATACTTGTTGTTGGAACCTTGGGCGGACAGGGGAGGTACTGTCCGTTCGGCGTCTGTCATGTGCTCGAATTCGACCAAATTGGCGGAGCTCGGGGCATAACACCCCTACTAAGTCTAGCCCAGCTACTGAGCGCACACCAGCATCAATGCCCATGCAACAACTTTAACAATCCACAATACGTGAAAGCAACTGCCTATTATTCTCATCAAATACCAAAGCCTTGCGTATGTTTTCGAGAACCGAAACAACACTCTCCAACTAGCCGACTTCGACAACCAGCTCACCATGAGTGATTCTGTATTATTGTCCTTAATTCTGTATTAGCAACACTTGCCTCGGAGGCAACAGTCTCCCACTAGTCAATATTACAAATTGCCAAAGTCACACCTTTATCATCGAAAACCCACCTACGACATTCGATACCCCTAAGGCCAAGACATAATCTTCTACCTAGGACGAAAGGTCCAAAGCCGCTGCTACCAATTGAGCTCGATAACTTAGTCCGCTCAATTTCTCGTTCAGGTACATCCGATTCGACATACAAACCTTACATGTCCGTCACTAGGTGAATATGGTTGTCAATCGCAACAAGCAAAGCCATATACCTTGTACGCTATCACATACAGTGACTTCTGAGCCAACCACCCAGTTCAAACTACCCACCAACCGTGATTCCCAACCTCTAGGCAAAAAGATCGAGATCACTATCAAATCAAACCTTTTAGTTGTGCAAGGCACAACTACAAAGCTAATAAGCAACCGGATCCAATCGGAGTAAATACCATCTACAGTGACGATAAATCAATTGTGCAAAACCTACCAGGGAAGAAATTCAAGGCTCACTATATAGTCAGAGATGACCACCACTCTAGCCTTTCCACAAGACGGTCTAAAGAGATTGTCTTGCAAGAGAACACACCGACCTAATCTCATACTCCCAAATGGGATCGGGTATTTCGTCCCAACTTTCAATGCTACGTTGTCTGTAGCCAACGTACTTATCGAAAGAAAAGAGAAATACGCGCAAATCTATCACCAACGATACATTAGAGACTTAATAAATTAACCAAGCCAACTAATACCTCGATACCAAACCAAAGTTCACCATAACACTGTCAAAACATCGACTTTCTAAGCCGACTTCCGAAACATGATCTACCTTGAGCCAACTCCCTAGGAGTCCTTCAGCTCTCAACATCCAATAGCTGCTTGTGACACTTGGTCATAAACCACACGAACTGAAGCCTCAGAAAACGATTTCTTTAACCGATTTTCAAACCACACCTAAGCAACACCCAACGCTCCAAGACCTCCATCCATAACACACCAACTTAGGTGTTAGGGTAGCTGCACGCGATGTGTGTACCAATTGAGATCTGACACCAAAACTATGTCTTAAACCAGCTCCACCACACACTAATTTGACGTGTGAACTAGCTGAAGGTTGAAAGACCCGCACCGACGATTCCATTAGCAAAAATAGAAAGAGAGGGTAGGCATCACAGCCATACTAACAAAGCCAGAGAAAGAGATACCCACATCGCAGCCGCCCAAGTGGCCACAACTGAAACCTCGAGCTGCACTCTAGCAGCCACCGCAATAGCCGTGACTGTAGCTACTCCATGTGCTGTCTCCATATGTAGCACACTGAACTTTAGCAAATTATAAGGTTTCAGTGTCAGAATAGTATTTGGTACTATTCTTGGTGTGTTTGAGGGTCGTAGACTATGTGCCGACCTATTACTCACGTTTTGTGAAGCGAGCGTGAGTACTTAGTACCAAAATTTGCAAACTGCAGGTTTTGGGGTGCTGAGTACCGGTACCACAGTGTAACGGTACCCCGAAGCGTAATCGAGAGGGCTGCTCTCGGGTTTGAGCTGAGGGGTGCCGAGTATCGGTACAGAGTCGGCGGGTACCGGAACTAGGGCCAGGTACCGGTGCTGCATCGAGCTTGTACCGGTACACCATAATTAGACCGCTTGACCGAGGCTCGAGTTTTGCAGGTCCGGGTACTGGGTACCGGTACTCCCTTTCGAGTATCGATAAGTAGTGTAGTCTGCACTTTGGTTGTTTTTGAGTGGCTTTTTGGGGATTGTACACTTCTATATATACCCCAACATCCCCATGTTGGGTTCCTTGTGCTTGGAACCAGAGAAGAAGTGTGGTAAGCCTCTCCTCTTCCTCTCTCTAGATTTCTCCTCTTAGATTTGTGGATTTTTGAGGTTTGATCTCTTCTTTCTTCTCCTTTTTCTTGGGTGTTGGTTCTTGAACCTTGGAGAAGCCTTGGACTTAAAGAGTTGAGCCTTGTTGAGGAATTATCTCCAACCCTAACTTCATCCTAACTTGGTTTGGAGCTCTAAAGAAGGTTAGTAGCAATTTTGCTCTCTTAGATTGTGTTTTGGGAGAATTTATGAAAGTTTAACCTAGTTTTTGGAAAACTAGGGTTTTATTTGGGTTTTCTCTTGTTTAAGCTTTTGAGGCTTAATTGATGGTTCCAAAACTTCCTTCTAGGTTGAAATTGAAGCATCCTAACCTCCATTGAGAGTTTGTAAGAGTTTTTCCTCATCTAAGGTATTTTCTATCTATTTTCGGTATAATTTTTGAGGAATTTCGTGGGATGTTCATTCGAAACTCCTAACCCCCTTAGAATTTTTGTTAGAGTGCTAGAAAACTAGTGGACAACTCCGTTCGCACAAATAAAGGAGTTTCAAGGAGTATCCGGTGGGTTTGACCTCATCGAAATGGGTGAACTCCTCCTATGTCAGTCTCTATGTTGTAAAATAAAAAATCATGCATATTCATGCTAGATAGAGCATAAATGAATTTTTGAATGCTTAAGATATGCATGTTACATGTCAAGTTTATATCCTCTATTTAGTAGAGAGAGTGTGGTACAGTGAACATGCAAGTGAAATGGCATACTTCATGCCATGTTAGAAACCATGTGAATTCATGTTATTATTAGTGAAATAAAGGTTTAACATACTTGTGAACAAGTGGCTTATACATGACATAGTTATCATGAACTTCATGTAGTGGCATTTGACTTAGTTAAATAACTAAACCTCAACAATGTGACATAGTAGTAGACCTTTGGATCGCTAGTGCTTATACCATATTTTAGACATGATGACCGTGGACTTAATAGCTATAACACACTGGACCTTTGCAAATTGCAAGGTTCGAATGCTTGATCTGTGTTCTGAGCCTTTCCACAGTTTCTGGAGGGTCGTAGATAGCGTTCCGACCCATGGCTCGCATCTCGAGAATTGAGGTTTAAAACTTAGCACCAAAATCTAAAAGATTGGATTTTTGGTCTGCTCTCGGGTTTAGTTCTGGAGGGCTGTGTACCGGTACACCTTGATGGTTGTACCGGAATAAGTTGTTGTACCGATACACCTTGATGGTTGTATCGGCACATAAGGCCGTATTCAGCTAACCCGAGCCTCAGGTTTGCGCGTGTAGGGTTTTGTACCGGTACACTTTTTTGTGTACCGGTACACTTTGCCAGACTGCAATCTAGACGTTTTTTAGGGGTGTTTTTAGAATTGTAGCTATACTACAAATACCCCACGCCCCTTGTTGAGTTCCCTAAGCGTGGAACAGCAGAGAAAAAGGTAGGGAACCTCCTCTCTTCCTCTCTTTGAATTTTATTCCCATTTTGCTTGGATTTTGATGATTTTATCTCCTTTTTTTGCTTCTTGGTGCAACTTCCACCTTTGGAGAAGCTAAGGAGCTCGGTTTGAGGCTTGTTGGAGGAGAGATCTTCAACCCTAGTTGGTTTGGAGCTTCTTAAGAGGTTAGAAACTTATTTTCTCCTTTTGATCCATGTTTTAGAAGATTTCATGATATGAAACCCTAGAATGGGAATTTAGGATTAATTATGGGGATTTTAGATTTAGGACTTTTGGAGCTCAATTGTTTGGATTAGAACCTTCCTCTAGGTTGGTTTGGAAGGGTTCTTGCTCTCTTTTGGGATTCGAGAAGGGTTTCTACACTATAGGTGAGTTTTGCCCCTTTTCTTGAGATGCTTAATGATTGAACTTAGGGATGTTCGTAACGTTCGCTTATCCCTTTTAGATTTACCTTTAGGGGACTAGGAGGCTAGAGGGCACCTTCGTCGGCGCAAACGTAGGGTTTCGAGTAGACTTGGTGGGTTTGGCCTCACCAAAATGAGATAAATTTTTCATAAGTTGGTTATACTTGTCGTAAAGTGAAACTTCATGCATATTTATGCTAGATAGAATAATTGTTAATTTTAGAATGCTTTAAATACTCATGTTATGTACAATGCATTTTTGGGGCTCCATGTAGTAGGGAGCATTTATATTGGATTTATGCATATGGATAGCATTCTTANAATGCTTTAAATACTCATGTTATGTACAATGCATTTTTGGGGCTCCATGTAGTAGGGAGCATTTATATTGGATTTATGCATATGGATAGCATTCTTATATGTGATTTCGGAACATGTTTCATATGATGAATATGACAAGTGCATTAGACTCTTGGAATTGAACTCATACTTGACATAGGAGAAAAGCTAATGTCATAAAGAGGCATTGGGCTTGGAATTGATATAGTAAGCTAATGTCATAAAGAGGCATTGGGCTTAGAATTGATATAGTAAGCTAATGTCATAAAGAGGCATTGGGCTTGGAATACATATGGACTTAGTAGATTTAAGGTCACAAGAGACATTGAAATTAATGTTTGGTTAAACCTTACTTTGGGACATTAGACTAGACCTTTGGGCTGCTAGTGACTATTGCCATGTTAGAGATATGATGATCGGATTCTTGAGACGATGACCATGCTTGCTTGCCATTTGTGCTCATTCGCACATGCTTGTGAGGGTCGCTCCCTACAAGCCGGCACTTCGGAGTTAGCCTACGCGACTTATGATCGTTCGTGCAGTATTGAGAAGCCTATGGGGCCAGGTGGGATAGACTCATTCTTCGAGTGGGAATGCTAGGACTACCACGGGCACTTAGGCGGCACAAGCCGGACTACCTTGTGTAGGTCCTTAATTGGACATGAAAATCGACACAAAGTCATACAAGTAATAATCACTACTAGACAGTTCATAGTAGTTGAATTTATTGGACATTTGGACATGTAGTGTACTTGATAGTATTGCTTATTGCATTATAGCATACTTGTTTGCCATGTTGGAGCATAGTACTAATGTATTGGCATATCGGACCATGATAGAGTAGATGTACACCATGTTGACATCATGTATATTTGTGACATTGTAGATTCGCATTACATTACATGCTTTACATATCGCAGCTTACTAGTAGTTCTTTTACCTACTTATGCTTTTGGGCCTAGTGGTGCATTTTACTCAGGTCAGTAATTGCCCACTGGGAACTATAAATTATAGTTCTCACGCCCTCTGTTTTATGTTTTTGTTCAGAGCCTCCGACTACGGGAGAGGCTAGGGACCGCGGCAAGGGTGTCGCTTCGAGCTAGCGAGCGAGGGGTCTTGTTAGGTGGATCATTTTCTCCTTTTTATTTTAGTTGGAGAGAATGAGAGTGGTTGTACCCTATATAGAGACTACCATTTTGGATGTTGTAGTACTTATTTGACACAGTTCGATGTATTCGCTCTATGTTTTATTTTGGTTGTTAGTTCCTTTCTCTCTACTTGTTGTTAGAATCTAGCTCCTTACTTATTCTAATATCTCTAGATATATGGCGGATTTGGACACGCGCCGGACGGGCCTATGCCGGATCCCGGGGCATGACAATAGCGATGATTATGCTTGCTTGCCATTGTGTTCATTCGCACATGCTTGTGAGGGTCGCTCCTGACAAGCCGGCACTCCGGAGTTAGCTTACGCGACACATGCTTGCCCGTGCGGGATTAGGCACCGAAGTGGGATGCCGTGGGGGAGGCTCATTCCTAGAGGGAGAATGTTGACTACCAATGGGCCACTAGGCATGGCGCAAGCCGGACTACACTTGTGTAGGTCCTAATTGAATTGAACAATGACATCTAAAAGTATAATGTGACCATCACTACTAGATAGTGCATACTAGTTGGACTTGCTTGTTCATATTAGAATAGCTTCATTACATGTTAAACATCATGCTAATTGGAGGCATAGTAGCTTAGTAAATTATTACTTGCTCAATATTCATATTGCTTCTTTAGTTATGCTCATTTACTACTTATGCCTCGATGACCTAGTGCTATAATTCGCTGATATCGGCGACTTACCCACTGGGAACTATTGACTAATAGTTCTCATTCCCATTTTGTTGATGTTTTTGTTTACAGAGCCATTCACTGCTGGAGAGGCTAAGGACCGCGGCAAGGGAGTCGCGTCTAGCTAGACTGGCTCGGAGTTTTTGCTAGGTGGTCGCCTCTCATTTTGTTTTAGTTGGAGAGACTTGTAGTCCTTGATATATAGAGACCACCATTTTTGTATTTAGCTTTTACTTATGTGGTTTCCTTGATGTATGTATTTGGAGGATTATAGTTGTATAGTTGTTTACTTTTCTACTTGTCTTTAGAGAGTAGTTTATATTCATGATCTGATATCATGTTAGATATTGTTATATTTTTGTATAATTCTATCTTGTTATCGTAGACACCTTATATATTTTTGGCATATGGCGGGTCTGGGCACGCACTGGGTAGGCTTTCGCTGGGGCTCGGGCGTGACACCATAGAGATGTCCATGGTGGCTATTGTGCTCTACGTGGGAAGTGGGGCCTAGGCCATAACATCTAAATCAACTATATAGACCCAGTAAGTGCTGTCACCTGGCCCGTTAAGGCCACTACCTGCCAACAAGTGGCTATACCTGGTGAATCTCACCCTACCACTCGATGTCCACCTGGTAAAACACCACCACTTCCAATAGAGGCACGAGTCTACACCAACCCATAATACAAATAGAGGTAATAGAGTTACCATATATCTGTAGCACAAAACACAGTGTAATAAAAAAATCATATACCTCGAGATTATAAAATCTCGACCCAAACATCGGAACTTAATCCCAATAACCCCGCGCTCTTACATGCTTATAAGCCTTAGGTTATCCTACAGGTCATCCTAAACCATGGTTGATTGTGGTTGAAATTCGCTCTGATACCATCTTAATATGTCATGCCCCCGGGATTCTTTTGGAAATCATTCTTAGGAAAACTAGCAAAAAATATGTAGATTTTTTTTAACACCTTTGAGAACACCGAGCGAACGCACACAGATCCGCCACATGGACAAAGGATCCCTATACGAATGGACAGAGTCTCCCATGTACATGCACGACATAACACCATAATATAAAGTCAACCAAATATAAAACCACACAACACAAATAATATGATAATGATGATTCACATACATCCATCATTCATAAACATTAAAAGCTAATGAACTAAACTAATCCGGTAGAAAGATAATGAATGTCAACAACGGAAAGGTGGTGCTCGTTGTTGCTCGTGAGGTTAAGGACGAAGAAGCGTCTGTGCTTCTCGAAGGACAAAGATGCAGCCCCCGGCCTTTCGCCAACTTCTTACGAAAAGAAAAAAGAAAAATAAAAAGAAAAAATAAAGAATTTTTTTCTCATTTTTGAAAGACTATTATGTATCATCGCTGCTACAGGAAAGGTCAAGAATCAGAGTAGAAAGAAGAAGATGATGAAGTTACACTATTAATATAAAGTTGCACTATTTCAGAAAAAAAAATTATACTATTTGAGAAAAATGTTATACTTTTTGAAACGAAAATTATACTATGTGAGACAAAAGTTACACTCTTTGAATGAAAGCTGCACTCTTTTATTTATACACTTTTTTAAGTCTTGTATTGTACCATTTATAGCTTGTTCAAATAAAACGGTTATATAAGTCAAAACTTCATTCGTTAAGTCTTATATTGCATTGTATAGTATCGTGTTTCAACTAGGGCATTATGGTTCTTCATGTATAAATAAAAGGATGGCAATAGTTGTCGTATGCAGCACTAGGGCACTAAGGGTGGTGCCAATAGCGACTGCGGCGAAAGGGAAGAGTGAAGGAGTGGTTGAGGAGGAGGCGGCTCTTAGGAAGGGTAGGATTGAGAAGATCGACATTACGATCGACTCTCGCCATCTAGAATGCTTTAGTTCCTCCGAGCCCCTTGGCCCTCTTCTCTTCAAGGTTTGAAAATGTTTGTAGTTATTTATTTTTTTTGCTCAATTTGATTCTTTATTGATCGTAGAGTTTGTTACCTAATATGGTAAAGCGGAGATCGAAAGGGCTCACAGCAACTGAAATACTCTAGATAGCGTGAGTCGATTTTAAGGCCGATATGCTGAATCCGACCCTTCCTAAAAGCCTCATCCTCCTCGACCACTCTTTATTCTCTTCTTCTTCTAGCGTTATCACGCCCCACGACCGCCAATTTGGTCGGTTCGGGTACGTCGATCAGACGCCGAACGGACAGTACCTCCTCTATCCGCCCAAGGCTAACAACAATCATGTACAATAAGTTGCCCAGGTAAACTTAACAACATACATGAAGCATTGCGAGTACTAATACAAGCAAACAACAAAAGAGAGAGAGAGTTTTAGCTATTACATTTTATTCAACCATTTACATCGGGTTTACATTTTTCATCTCCAAAATGTATACATACAACTCTCCAATATATGCATCATCTGTCACTCATGTACACGAGGGTACTCTAATGCAAAAGAAAAGCTGCTAGCTAACTAGGGTGCTATGCCCTTCCCGCAGTCCTCACCCGGTCCGCTCGAACTCGGCCCTGCAACAAAGTGGGGTGAGAACTACGAATAGTTCCCAATGGGTTCGGCCGCCGACTCCGCCGATCTTCCCACTAGGTCTAAGCAGGCATAAGCAGATAGATAGGTAATATGAAAATAACTGCTACATAGTAGTGAAATCTGCAAACATGCTACTATGCCTTAATCAACATGATATAAAAAAATGCTAACTCTACATAGCAATGAGACTACTATCATGCTACTATACTTCAACAATATCATAAATAAACATATGTACACAGTTAGGACAAATCTACTAACATATCTCTATGTTCATGTCAGGGTATGAATGCATGATCTACTATGCCACTCATTCACTTGTTATCCAATCTATTGGGCTAACCCGAAGGTCACACCACGACTCACTCTTTAAAATCTTATAGGTGAGGAGAATCTGCACTCGCACATCGAGACAGCCTGCGGGACAACTATGTCTGCCCCTATCGTGAAGTACTCCGGAGACCACAGCTTGTGTGGAGCGACCACCATAAGCGAAAACAGACTAAGTGAGTATGATCCGATCCTCGTCAACTGAGGATACCCTGTCTACTAGGGTCATAGTGCCTCTACTGCACTAGTTCCAATGCACAACTCGACAATCGGGAAATCCACTATCCCCAAATTCATATCATAGTGTTTCTCCTGCACTAGATTTGGATGCCACTCGTTTATATCATCAAGTTGTAAGTGTTTCAACTACACTAGTTTACATGCCACTACTCAGGAAATCATCTTCTATTCCTAAGTTCACGTTATAGTGTTTCTACTACACTAGTCCAAATGCCACTCTTTTAGGTCATTTACATGTCCAAGTTCATCTTTTATTCTTTAGTACTATAGGATTTCATGTCAAGACCCAATCCTCATGCGTCCACTAAATCAAGTGCTCAACTCATAATATGATTTCTACTATGGAAGCATGTAAGGAATTGAAAGTACAACCACTTAACATAACCTATAATGCATGATAACAATATATGAATATATATGCTTCAATAAAACAACTCGGACATAAGAAGAAGTTCAACTACTTCGGGATGGACACCCCCCACCTTCTAGTGATGCCATGAAGCTAGACTCGAAGTTCCGTAATTTTTCGCCGCCTATTTCTTCTAACTGCAGCAAACGAAGCCAAAAACGGGCTTTTCTTCAATATCTCCGCGCAGACTCGTCAGATTGCCGAACCGAGTTCGCCAACGCGTCGGATTACCTAGCAATTAGGTATAAAAGAGTCAATCCCAACTTTAGATCTCAATTTAACAAAACCCTCATTTGGAACCCTAGATATTCAATTTTGTAAGAATACACCATAAGGATCATCGATTCAAGCAAATAACATC
The DNA here is from genome assembly GCF_001540865.1 of Ananas comosus. Lineage (NCBI taxonomy): Eukaryota > Viridiplantae > Streptophyta > Magnoliopsida > Poales > Bromeliaceae > Ananas > Ananas comosus. The sequence goes on from NC_033628.1 coordinate 8,210,730, forward strand.
TATTTAGCACCAAAGGGTTCAACCAAAACCATTTCTAGAGTATAAGAAGCAAACCCTAGAAATCTACCATGAGAAGGCAAGAAGCTTACCTCTACAAGCTCCTCCAACCCAAGGAAGAAGACGAAGAAGAAGATGATTCACCTTCAAGCTTCCTTCTCCACCAATCCTTTCTCTTGCTTCCACCCTTGAGAAGACTTTCTAGAGAGAGAGAGAGAAAAAAATAGAATGAAGAGGTATTCTCTGGCTATGAACAAGAAAGGGAGAGATGGGGTCCCTTTATAGGCTGCCACAAATGCAAATAAACCCTCCATTTCATTTTATTTGCAGCAGACCAACTTTGCTGTTTTCTGCACTGGGTGCCGGTACACGGGTGGGCTTCACTGGTTAAGCCGCTTTGCAGAGGCCAAACCCGAGAGTTGCCACTCTCGGTTTGCTGCGGGGTACCGGTACTACCCTGATGCTTCACTGGTTAAGCAGCATCGTAGAGACCAAACTCGAGAGTTGCTATCCTCGGTTTGCTCCGGGGTACTGGTACTACCCTGATGCTTAACCGGTTAAGAAATGCCCAGACTGCAATTTAGCACTTGCTCAACTTCTATTTCACGCCGGACAATGCTAAAACTCTATTATCTCACTTGGAGTTCAACTTTAACCCTTCCAACATTATTGAAATGTCTATGGACCATGTCCAAGCATTCTTCTCGCCACGCTTTGGTCCTTTTGACCAAAAGTGGTTTAATATGACGAGGATTCAATATCTTACAGTGGTCGTTGCTTGCACCATCTCTGCCGACAACGATGACGACTTTAATTTCCACCGCCACAACCACCACACACGACAATGATGACAACTTTTACAACGATTGCAAATAACTTTACATGATTCCTGTTTTTCCTTATATCGTTTTGTACAATTTCTATTTTATGTATTGCAAAGTAGACTCATGTAGATATTAAGAGTGTAATATACCGGATTTTGATATAAAAGTAAAAATAAATAAAAATAGTGTGAGATACTATTTTTATTGGATTTAGTGAAGTAAAATATAAGTCAGAAATGACTNATACCGGATTTTGATATAAAAGTAAAAATAAATAAAAATAGTGTGAGATACTATTTTTATTGGATTTAGTGAAGTAAAATATAAGTCAGAAATGACTTGTGCTGAAATCGGAACGAAAACATAAGATTTAGAATTTTCTGTGAGAGATGGGGCTGATTAATTAGCAGAAAATGCACGGTGTCAGAAAATTATGAAAACTGGAGGATATGTCAGAATTATTTTTATGAGACTAGATTTAAAGTTTCATACCATTCTGACACCCGAAAAGTAAAAAATAAAATCCGACTACTATCTGTTAGAAATGTTGTTCGGTAGAGCTTTCGGTGACCAAACAGGGTCGAAACTAAAAGATTAAAATTTCTTTCTTCAAGTTAAGTAAAACCGAGCATAACTGTTAAATTTGAGCTCAAACGGATATTCAGAGGGCTCCGGCGAAAAGTATCAGATTCTGAAGGCTAAACTGCAAGTTGTAATAGGTGTGAGAGGGGGGTTTGTGCAATTGTGACAGCCCTATTTGGTGCTTGGCTGCATGCGCACACAACACACACACCCACAGCACATACACACGCACACTTCTTCTCCCTCTCCCTCACACTTGCAACCAAGAAAACTCCCCCTCTCTCTCTTGAAGGTGGAATTAAGAGAAGGATTTGGTGGAGACTGAAGCTTGGAAGTAAATCATCTTCATCTTCTTCATCTTCTCCTTGGCTTGGAGCAAGCTTTGAGGTGAGCTTCTTGGAACATCCATGGTAGATCTTTAGGGTTTCAGTTATATGCTCTAAAAATGGATTTATTGGAACTCCTAGATGCTAGATAGAGGACCAATGCTTAAATCATGAGGCTAAATGGTGATTTCTTGCTATATTAATAAGCTAGGGCTCCAAATGGGGTTTTGTAAAGTATAAGAGTTTGATCTAAATTAGACCTATGTAAACCTAATTGCAAGGTATACGAACGCATTGGAGAAGTCGGTTCGGCGATTCGTCGAGCCTATGCGAAGATATTGGCGAAATGGACTGTTAAACCTTTGTTTCCGCCTGGAGGGCCGATGCGACGTCCAAAAATCACGAGAATGGATCCGGAGTATTGTGGCACCAAGTTATAGACCTTTAATTTTCGGATTACTGATTAGTGGCCGTTTGGTGGTCGAGTGCGAGTTCGGGCCGAACCGGGCAACGGGTGCCGCGGGAGCCCGATTGCAAGTGACTACAAGCAATCGGAGAGCGCTTAGAGGTGGGTTGTGCTTCACCGAAGTGATTAGATCACTTTCATGTCAAAGTGAAGTGTGGTTCATAATTGATGCATATAGTGGTAGTTAATTGTGAACATAAATGCATGTGATCGATGCTAGTTGAACGCATAAGATATATATACTACATGTATTGACTACCATTGGAGAACTAAAGGATAGATGCATGTTGACATATTATTAGAATATGTTAGAGATAATGTGCATGTTGATAAATCATGGAACATGTTGGATGGTATATGAATGTTAACATTATGGAAATATGCTAGTTGGTATATGTATATAGACATATTATGGAATATGATAAATTGAATATGCATGTTGACATTGTGGAATATGCTAGATGAAATTATGCATGTTGACAAGTTGTAAAATGTGCTAAAAAGTATATGCATGAGAACTTAGAGACATTGTGGCATTTGACATAACATGAGAACTTAGAGACATTGTGGTATTTGACATAACAATGAGAACTTAGAGACATTGTGGCATTTGATATAACAATGAGAACTTAGAGACATTGTGGCATTTAACATAACAATGTGAACTTCGAGACATTGTGGCATTTGACATAACGATGTGAACTTAGAAACATCATGACTTATGGCAAGTGTGGCCTAGAGAGTGGCATATGTGACAAGGTAGAAACCTGTTATGACATTGTGGCATTGTGGCTTGTCGCTATACATTTCCAAATTGAGAATTGAATCATACTCACATCGAGTCTTGGCTTGGGGGTGGTAGCTCCCTCTCAAGCGGTGTGTTCCGGAATCGACACCACGGGAGCGCGGTCCCTGAAGACGGTCCCTCGGGTGGAAGTACTTGGACCCTCCCCGAATAAAAAGAATTTTGGGTTGTGAGTTTTGGGGTTAACAAGGTTAACCGATATGATTCGGTAAAATCCAAAGTGAATGTAAAAAAGCATGCATTATGAGCTATGAATTTGGTATCCTAGTCGAGTAGATTTAGGGCTGGGGGGTGTGTGTGAGACGTCCATCACCTCGAGCCTGGTTGTATGCGGTATTCCGCAGATGATTGACTCGAGGCCGAGTCGGGTGGTTAGCTTGGCTAGCTAAGGTAGAAGAAAATCTTAGAGCAAATAACGAATGATGTAAAATGACAAGATGTATAAATTGTGAAAAAACTATGGATAGCGGGATAGAGAGTAGAATCAGATAATCTACTTGCATTGTTGCATACATTACATATTGCATGTCTTGAGGCATAAACATGTTTTTAATATTTGCATTAAATATTTGTGAATATCTGTTAGACTAACATGTTTGTAGTGCCTCCTTTGGACCTGGTGGGTCGAGCTTTTCCCTTAGATGGCCGTACCCACTGGGAACTATGGGCAATAATTCTCACCCTTGTGTTATTTTTGGGGGTACGGGTTCACACGCGAGCGGCGCGGCGGCGCGAGGAAAGGGCGTAGCTCCGTAGTTAGCGCCCTACCACCGAGTCCAGAGATAGCGATACCCTAAGTCGAGTACTTAGGGATGTAAAAGAAAAGAAAAGAACAGAACAAAGCTGTAATAATTATGTTAAATCGGATTGTATTTGGAAGTTAATAAGAATGAAAAGTGTAATATGGGATGTAAAATGTATGTGAGTTGAATAATTGTAATAACTTAGTTGTATGTATGTTTTGATACCTTCCTTATGCAATCTTTGTTTGAATGCTGTTCCTGGTTGGAACCTCGCGCATTGTATGATTGTGACGCCTTGGACGTACAGGGGAGACTCCCTCCGCGGTACAGGAGAAACCCTGTCCGTTCGGCGGTCTGTCGGCGTGCCCGAACTGACCAAATAGGCGGGCTCGGGGCGTGACAAAGAGTGCCATTTTTGTATCAAATACTGTATCATTTGCTCGAACATTAATTAAGTGTGCAATTTTCGTACAAGACAATATAATATTTACTCGAACAGTAATAGAGAGTGCAATTTACATTTCATTCTTTATTATTCTTTTTTTTTCCTACCCTCTGCGAACTTGCACCGGTTCTACCCAAGCAACACTTGGCATAGGTGACGAGCACATACGCCGAATAGGAAAACTCTGATGAGAGAGCGGAGTTGCACTGGTTCGCGACCAGTTGCACTATTTTAATCAACTGTTGCACTGTTTAGGGATTTGTTGCACTATTTAGAGCATCTTTTGTAGAAGCATAGAGGAGAAATTGCATATGTTTAGATAATATTGCACCGTTTTGTATAATATTGCACTACTTGGATGCCGTGTGGTACCACTTTGCAAATGTACGACTTGTCCTCCTCCTCCCTTTCTACCCCTAAACTCCTCTTCCTCCTCCACGTTGCTGTACTTCTTCAACTTCTCTTTTGCAAATACCGAGCGCGGCGAAGAGTACTAGAATAAACACCGAGGGTTTTAAAAATAGGGTAAGCAATACGGGAAGCGGAGAGGGGATAGTCGAGAGAGCGGAAAAAGAGTGACTGTGTTGCACTATGAGCAGGAGGAGTTGCACTAGTATGTGGTGCATACTGCACTGTTTGGAGTGTTGTTGCACCGTTTCCCTTAGCATTGCACCATTATTTTCATTGCCGCTCGTGTTGTCTTCCTAATATGGCTTCAAAATATTTATTTTTGAAAAACTGAACATCGTACATTGGGGCTGGTGAATAGCGGGAGCAATTTGGTTGGAATTTCGAAGATTAGGAGGTTGTGTGAGCCGACGCGGACCACATTTAATGTTTGTCCGGGCACCATACAGTACAATAGACGTATATGAGGGAATACAGGTGAGGGGGGGGCATTTTTGTTAGATGACGAAAAATTTAGATCGAATCTACAAAATCGAAAAAAACTGTATATTTTTGTAAAATCGCAGAACTAGTGAATTTTTTATGCAAATTAGGCCAAAAAAAAAAGAAAAAAAATTGTTGAATCAGAAGAGCTGTGAGGTTATAATTTTTTTTTGGGTAACCATTGCACTCCTCTCAAACTCGCTCGCACCATTTTTCTTCCCATTTTACAAACAAGCCCCTCAAAATTCTCCAAAAATAGAGACGAAAAAAAGTATGTGAGAGGTAGAGAGAGAGAGATAGCGAGCGAGGAGAGAGAGAGAGAGAGTCATAGTACTTATACCCAGGGAGGAGTTGAGGAACTCGTAACACGTCTCGAGAGTTTGAATTAAAAAAAATTAATTATCTGAATTTTCTATAATATTAATATTTTTAATTAAAAATTTATTTAATAAATATTTTAATCTGAATATGTCACTTATTTCATCACGAAAGATTTACACTTTTTAATAAGTGATGAAATTCAGATTAAAATGTTTAACAACTTGCAGGTAAGAATATTGATTTTTTTTTTACAGTGAACACATGTACTTTTTCATTCCGCATTAAAAATGGGGACATGTAGATTTTTAAATCTGTATTAAAAAACCTTAAAATAATATTTTTTAGTATAATCACAAATAGAGATAGCTTTTTAAATCTATTAAAAAAATTTAAAATTATAATTTTTTAATTAATTATTTTGATTACACTTCTATAACTGTGTACCTACTTTTTTCACATTCAAAATATAGGTATAAACCCTTCGTTTCCAACGAAAACAAAAAATCAAAAAATACAACTCTATTAACGGATATATGGGGAGTACGCAGACCTTTATAGGCTAGATGAGGAAAAAAAAAGAAAGATTTTACGGGGAGTATACAAGGTGGCAATAACGTTTTATGGGGGCGTCAATAGAGGACAATTCATTTTTTAATTTTATAGTTAAAACGGGAATTGAATTCCCGTTTATTTTTTCCAACCAATGCCATCTATCCATATAACCTTTTCTGTTTTTTAACTTTATGAAAAACACGGGGATTGAAATTCCCGTTTATTCTTTCTGTTACTATTATCTTCCCATATAAACTTTTCCCGTTTTCTCATTAAAATGTCTCTATTGTCACAATGAATTGTCTAAAATTGAGATTTCCATATAATCTTTATCCAACCTTGCATCCTCCCTATAAAAGTTATAATCGCAAGATTCTCCCCATTTAGCTTTTCAGTCTTTAAAAAGTCCCCATATATTCTTTAACGGGGAAAATACAAGTGCCACCAAAGAATGTAAAAAAAAAAAAAATTCCTCTTAGTGTTCAGTAACCAGAGGATGGCTTATAACAATACAATCCATAAAGTAAGGCTTTGGTAACCTATGGGAGGTTTCGGGCAACAGTAAATATGAACTTCGAACCACCATGAATGTTTCTCATTGATTCTCCTTATAAAAATACTTAAAACAAAAGTAGGTTTGTTATATAAAATTTCTAATGAATAAAAGGTAGGAAATAGAATAAAAAACAAAAAAAAAAATTGATGTTGATTTTAGATACTCCCCATCTTTAACGACGTACTAAACCGAATCCCAAATAAACTAAGATACATTTTGATACTTTTTGGCGAAGTCACCTTTTCATAAAAATTACTTTTTTATTAAAATACTTAAAAACATAAACTAAACATCCTTTTCTTTTATTCCAAAAGTCCCATGAACAAACCTATCATCTTTTACCTCTACTTTTTGATATATTAAATAAAATAAAAAAGATAATAATATCTAAATATAATTAATATAATATGCCGTACATAATAAAACAATTAAAATAACATATATATCTATCATATAATAACATCTATAATTATATATAAAAGTTTGTTTTATATTGGATATAGTATAATAAGATATAATAATATCTATAATGTAGTGAGTTAATTTTTATTTACCCCAAGGTTTTCTTACTACTTAATAATAGCGTAGGTACGTGGCGCAAGTAGAGGATTAAATTAAATTGATAATTAAAATTTATATTTTTGTTGATGATTTATAGTTATAATCTCTAATTTTATTTCATTTTCTAATCTATTCTGATTTTTTTTTTTTTTCTTCCTTTTTGAATTTTTTTTTTTTGGCACCAAAGCGTGAAAGAGTGAAATCATAGGATATCAAATTTCACATAGTTAAATCACAGTACACCAAAGTAAAAAGAGAAAAATAATAGTTAAAGTGATAAAAAATTTTTTAGTCACTGTTTCAATTTTAATTTCCTATCATTTTATTTATAAGCTATTTGGATCTACCCGTAGACTTCAAAAAACATATATTAAATTGTTTTATAATTGCTTTTTTCGCGGCTTTTTTATTTTTACTTTGGTGTCCCGTGTTTTAACTATGTGAAATTTAGTGTCTCTTAATTTCACTCTTTCGCGCTTTGGTGCCCTCCCTAAAAACTTCAAAAGAGGTTTTTTTTAACTACCTGTTTATACTACGTGGATGGCACGTGTTATGAAGGATCTCAGTTTCTTTTCAAAATCAGGTGTGTAAAGGTCACGACCGACGCTGGTCGCAGTTTCGACGTGGGCAGTCGGCTCAGAAAGGCGTGCACTTAAAAGCAAAGCCCGTCTTTCGTCTTTCAGGCTTAAAAGTTGTCTACACTTGTCCTTTTGTCAAAATGTCCATTTGTTCGTTTACTTTTCCGTACATAAAACTGGGCTTTTCTTAAAAAACCTACCAAAAATGCATTTTTGGTTTGTTGGGGGTTAAGAAAACCTTTCTCTCTTTTTATTAGACCCTGAGACGACGTAGAAGCTTAGTTTCTTAAGGTCTCAATTTAATTTTTTTTATAAATTTTTTTTTGTTTGAAATCAATGTTTGAATGATAGACAAAATGTCCTGTTTAACTAACTAATAGTCCATATTATTCTATGTTTGCTAATAGAGTAAAAAGAGAATCTATTTTTTTTTTTGGTTATGGATCATTATTGAGTGGTAAATATGCATTGTTGGACTCCCACCGTCGACCAGATGTGCAAGTTTATGAACGAAGACTGAAGAGGTAAATGACGAAGCTTAAGCTTGGTCGGAAGAGAAATTTTATTAGTTTGGTATAGGGGAGAGAAAGAGAGAGAGAGAGAGAGAGAGAGTTGTTTTCTTAAGCTTGAGTTTAAGCTTAAATTTAATCGGATGAGAAGCTTTAAATTCTTATATTAGGAGCACGGCTATTGGCTCAATAGCGTCAAAGGTTTAAACGAAACTCTATATAAACCGAGTCAACGGACGAATAAATAATTTTTTTTTCTTCTTCTTTTTTGTAATTCCTCTAACTAAATAGACCTTGTTTTATTTTATTTAACACGCTCATTGTACAGTTTTACCATCTACTTTACCCGATCGCTTTTATTTTTTGGCACGTATTTAATGGTGACCATACTAAGTTTAGACGTGAAAGTGCGCCGAAAAACCGACGAGAAAATCGACTAAATCGACGGGTTTAGTTCTCTCTAATAGTCAACACTTTGATTTTTCTGAACTTTCCTCTGATTGGTCTACCTCCTTTTCGTCGTTTCGTTACAGGACATAATAACATAAATACGTCGGTATTTTTGGGATGGTTTCATTACGGGGGAGATGATTGACTTAAATATACGATTACTGTCTACGTTACTGTATTGGCTGTTCCATATACGACGGTTTTTTTTCTAGGTTTGTACTTATCACCCTATGTACAGCACAAAGGTACTGAGCTGTACTTGTCTAAAATAAAAAAACAGCCATATACGACGACTTTTTTTCTAGGTTTGTACTTATCATCCTATGTACAGCACAAAGGTACTGAGCTGTACTTGTCTAAAAAAAAAATGTGTGAAAAGAAAAAGTTTTAGTGAAGTGAAAGTAGGAAGTTGTTTGGGATGATACTAATTCACTATGAAACGTGGAGAGCTTTAGACTTTAATCTAAATGGCTGTTCTTTTCTTTTCTCGTCAAGCCACTAAAGTAGTGGTAAAAAAATATACATTAAAAGAAGAAAAAATAGACATATGAGAGTAGGAAATTGTATATTTGGTAATATTTTAATAGATGATTAACACATGGGAAATTTTAGATTTTAACATCAATGTTTAAAAATATACGAAGGTGAAAAGTGTGTATATGAGAGTATTTAAATCAATAAAGTATAAATTCTCACTCTTTTTCTCTAATGGAAACTTAAAGGAAAAGAACAATCGGGAAGAAGAAGAGGCAAGACGAACCCACTCGAGAGGGAGACGGAAATATAGTGGAAAAGGAAGTTTTTAGAGAAGTCCTCGTTCGTAGCGTCGTAGGCTCTGTCGCTGTCCACGTTAGATATGGTAGCCGATAGTGACAATTATTTCGAATTCTTCTGTTCTCGTCGTTTTGATAGTTTTCAAGTAAATGGAGAAGGTAACGATCCCGTCCTTGTAAACGAACATACCTGTACAGAAGTTATTGGACGTTTCCAAGACAAATTAATTATTTAGATTTTTTTGTAGAATCTTTAAGATTATCTGTTATACGTTATTGCAACCATGATAATGTATGGCCGAAACCTCGTTTCACCTTCACTCTGTCCCGCAGGTTGAAGTTTGTCTATAAGAACTTGTTTCGTGAACGGATTCGTTTTCTTAATAGTTACTACGTTTTCTTGTCATTCTACACTTTTTGTATTATATTTCATCATTCTGAGAACAATCCCAACATTTTGTATTATTTGGTTAATACTATTCCCTTATATGTTTCTTGATTCAACCGAACAATATACGTACGTTATAACACCACTGATTACACTCTCGATCTTGACTACTAGAATTCACACACGTACTAACACGTACTAAGAGGTCACAGGTAAAGATACCTTTTAAGGGGGCCGAAACTTTAGGTAATACGTACACTGGTTCTCACAACTTATGTAAAGACTCGGACAAAGGATACTCTAGTTAGAAAACTCATTGTTCCTACTATTCCGTAATGACCTATTGTTTCTATCGATTCCTTTTTCACCCCTTATGGCTAGGAACCTTAACTGATCTTATCACCGAAAACCCGATCGTTGATAACGATTGTAGAAAAACGAGACAGACCGTTTTATTTCCCCTCTTTGTCTCAAGGGAAAATAGAAGGGTGGTTTTATTACCAGTCATTGACTACTGACTTACTAGGTTTTCTCCCCCCTTTTCGTCTTTTTCTTTATTCTCACATTCTCCTACATTTTTCTGAACCTGAATATAGTACTGAATGTGTCACTATCAATTTACTGGTAGGAGTTGAGATAGAATGGAGAACGATTATGGTCTTTTCTTGTCTCGGTTGTTCTAATTCCTTAGAAATAAGAAGAGAAGTCGTTTCATGATTTGGTTTTTCGAAGTGATTTATGTTAAGTTATGGGCTTATAGTTGCTTCCTTGATGTTCACATATCAAGAAAATCGTTTGAGTGTTGTGATGACGAACAATTAGTACGAAAGGCTTCTTATTGGGTATGGAGAGAGAAAACAAGTAGACTATGTCTTCCTCCTCGACTTCGTTCTGGTCAGAAGACACGTATAAGAAGGACTTATATCGTATCCTTTTTTTTTTAGTTTTTTTGTTTTAGTTTTCGTCTTTAAAAATGGCTATATAATTAAGTACATTTTAAGATTTCCTTCATAAAAGACTTCTAATGCTTGGAGTATTTAAAGCCGTTCCGGGAAGAACGAGAACAAGAGCAGGACGGTTAATTTTGTTTCATGTAAATCCATCCGTGGAGCCTGGCATTTTCTTCTTTGATCCCGAGATTTTCTTGAATTATATGTTATTTTAACCACGTATTTTTCTTTGTGAGTGGTCGAGGAACACGAGGAAGCCACGAAATATGCCATTTTGTCCCCGGGAAACTTGTAGTAGTTTTTCTAAGACATAACTTACTTCTTTCTTTCATCTCTGTTGTTACTTGGTAGTTTAGGTGGTTTCAGTTTCTCCTTTTTACGGGCGACTGAGAACTAGTTACGTTCAATAATTTGTGTGACGTTCGTTGTTCTATAGACCTGGTAAAGGAAGAAGTGGTAACTACAAAACAACGAACAGAAAGTACGGTCGAAAAGTTCATAAAACCAATTGTAGTTCGTAGGTAGTTTTGTGCTTCTTGTGTGGTTTTTAAAACTTTTTTTTTTCCTCCGGTTTATAAGGTGTTTGTTAATAGGTAATGGAGTTATTAGGAAAAGAACTAGTAGAGAAGTTCTCTTCGACACTGAAGGAGACACTAATGTCCTCGTCCAGAACATGCCACGAGTTTCAGTTCCAGGTGGAGTTCTCGTGATAAAAACCCGGAAAACCGTCGTCATTGGACGGTGTATTGTTTTTTGATAATTATTATGAAGATTTGTGTAAGTTTAATACTTCAAATAAGTTGACCGTTTAGTATGGTTTTACAACCTAACATGACTCAGGCTTCGATGTTGTACTTACTCTTCTCTGTCCTTTCTTTTACTATAGTATTTATGGAGAGGGACGTATCAGGTCCTGAATCCAAGGTTTAAACGAAAGAGGTAGACGAGATAAAAGTTGGAGTAGAAGACATCGAGGAAGAGTACTCAGCTGTTTTGGAAACAGAGGACTTCCTTCTTTTATACTTCATTACTTATGGAACACTTGGTAAGATAAGTGTTTAAATCATAAGTTACTTTACATTTTTATCAGGATACACGTTTGCAAAAGTAGTACTAGTAGAACAAGTCGTAGGTAAAGGTACAGGGAGCTCAGTAGTTCCTTAACTTGAAAGAAACTTCTTGAAAAGAAGAAAAATGGTGGTAGAAAGAACAGTACAGGCAAGAACCAAAAAGGAGGCATCTTCAGAAGTATAGACGTCTTGGGAAAAGTGCAATAATTTCTAGAATAAGAATTCAATTTTGAGATCGTTTTCACTTTGTAATATGTAATTCCGTGCGTGGTTTATGTTATTTTAAGTATTAAAAAGAGGTACAATATCATGTCTATCCGTAGTGTTGTTGATCTGATTTAGATAACGAAACTCAAATTATTAGCTTGTTGGTTCCATTCCCTGTAATACGTCAGGAGGGACCATTCTCTAGTTGTATTCTCAACTACTTTATAATAACTTCAAATATTTTTTAGTGTAAGACCTAAAGGTTTTTGTACGGTTTATCATTTTATAGTACTAATAAACGTCATGTGTGTTACTTAGGGACGTTAATAGATATCTTATAAAGGGTTTATCGTATTGAAACTTCTTGACGAAGGGAAGAATTTTCTTATGTTCTACTTAGTTATTAGTGAATGTGTTGATCTGTGATAATAAAAGTGTTTTTCGATTGAATAAGAACTAGAGAAAAAAAAAAAGGAAGTATAAGATAGGTGTATACACTCACGCTACACAACATTACAACACATACCCCCGTCCCCCAATCACCTGATCAAACAGGCCATTGAGTAGCGTTTGATATACAAAGAATCCATGAAGCTATACAGTACGTTTACCAAAAAAGAAAAAAACATACTAAAAAAATCAAATATGGTAGGTGTTGAGATGGTCTGTTAATTTCGTTGTTTCCGTGCTCATTGTGTACATGGACCTAACACGTGAGTTAGAGTCGAGTCGACTACCAGAAAACCTTTTCATACCGTATGTACATTCATGTTTTACTTTCGAGGTTCCCTAATACTTTTTTCTTTATGGAACGTAAAAGTCGTGGTAGACGAAGAAGTGACCGTAGTAGTAGTTTTAGGAGGTTGACTTAATTTCGTTGTTTTGTTATAAATAATTTCTTAATTTTCTCTCTAAGATGGTTTCGCAATTGTATTTTCAGACATTAAGACAACTTACATAAAGTGTTAAAAGTCGATAAAAGTTTGTGTTGTCATTGATCGCCAGTTATCTTTGGTCTTCCACACTAGTTTATTAAGTAAACTGGTTTGGTTTAAGAGTATGACGTAGTGAGCGTAGTATTTGGAACTTCTTGATTGTTCTTTGGACGAATAGAATTAGAAGGATGGTTGTGAGTCGTAGTAAACCATTATGTAAAGAGAGTAAGTGTTTGATAGGGCTGTTACAGGAATAAGCTCCTCTTTGGACAAACAATCCATATTACAAACATTTTTGTACTGATCCTTGAGTTTAATAACATGTTTTTTACTTTTTGTACTGAATTAAAATGGTATTTATGCTCAGTACTATTCTGTTCCCCTTTTTATCTTAAGAATGTAGGTTTAGCAGGGGTGGTAGAAGGAGGAGAAGTGAAGGGACAAGTAGGAGTAGTAGTAGAAGTAGAAGTAGAAGGAGTAACCGAAAAGAGAAGAAGAACAGAGATAAAGACGAAGGGTCGAGGACAAGTGGTATAAGGAGTCGGAGTGGGAAGAGATCCATGAGGAGGTTGAGGAATTAGAAGTTCTTAGCTAGGAGGTGTTGAGGGTGAGAAAACGGTGGAAGGAGGAGTAGGAGAAGGAGGAGAAGGAGGAGGAATAGTAGTAGTAGTAGTAGTAGTAGGAGAGAGAGTAGAAGTAGTAGTAGAGGTAGCGGGAGAAGGGAGAGAAGGAGGAGTAGTAGGAGTAGTAGTTTAGCTAGCAGTGGATGTGGGAGGAGAAGGAGGCGGCGGAGGAAAGGGGGCGGCGGTGGAGGCTGTGAGAGGTACCCCCGTTTCCTCCCCCCTAGCGCGAGCTTCGCCGCCTCGAGCGCCGCCTCATCCCGTTCCTCCCCCGCCCTCTCCTCCAGCTGGACCATGGTGTGGACGAGCCGCAGCTTCGAGAGCGGCCGCTCTTCCGCCAGCTACCCTCCCAATCCCATGTTCCCCTGGTCGCTGCTCTTCTCCACCGAGCTGCGCCGCGCCCGCTCGCTCCTCTCAAGGCCGCTGCCGCTATCCATCTCGCGGCCTAGGCGGCTTGCGTCGGCGAGGTCGCGGCGGAGGGGGAAGCAGCAGCGGGGAAAGAGAAGGGGGGGAGCATGACATCTCCAGTAGCGGTAACTACGAGAGAGAGCGAGCGAGAGAGAGAAGGACAGAACTTCTGCTGCTACGATGGGCCGCGGCGGCTTAGCTCCTTAACTTAGCCTCTCCGTCCCAAATCACTCCTAAGCCTAAGAGCACTCATCTGCAATAATGAATAATGGACGTGGGCCACATAGGCATTACAGTATATGGTGTAAATTATATTTTGTTAATTTAGGCATTACAGTTGATACGTCCGGACCTCGTGCACCAGGTACTCCAGGTGTCCCTTTTTAAGATCTTACGTTCCCAATATAACCACTGCACCGCATTGTTTGGTTAGTTTACAGAGTAAAAACCTTATATACAGGGTAGTACTAACATTTTTTTATAAAAATAATATGAAAACAAACTTTTCTTCTTTATACTCACCGAACACATTCACACTGTCATATCTTAAGGAGCAGGTGTCCCCACATTACACCCGGCGATAGCCCGTTCGTGCCTGGTGTAATGGACCCGTCTTTGCTCGGTCCCCAGCCGGGCTGGACCGAGCCTAAGTGTAGGTCCGGAACGGTCCGGCCTACGTTAGTTGGTAGGTCGGGTAGTACCGGGGGTTCAGGCCTTCCAGGCACGGTACGGCCTGAAGCCTAGAAAGTCAATTTTAAAAAAAAAATAAAATTTTTTATATATTTTAAAATTTAATACTAATTAATTCATAAAGATAATTGTAAATATAACACTAATTTTTAAAAGTTTAAATATTTATAAAATTAAAAAGATTTTTTAATTATTTAATAATAATAATAAAATTTATATTAATTCACCCAAGACCAGGTAGTCTGGTTGAACAGGTTACCTGGTTTTGGGGGGAGGGTTCCAAACGGTGACGTCTCGAACCCTCCCCTCGAGAACCCCCGGGAAGAGGGATCCTCGAAACTGGGCTTCGGCTTCCGTTAAAACGGAAGCCGAACCCCGGACCCAGCACGACCGGGACATCCGTGCTGGATTTACCCAACACGGCACAGCCTGCCGGCCGGATAAGAACCGGGCCGTGTCGGATCCGAGCAATACCCGACTCGGCAGCCCTGCTTCTCATATCCAGATCATGTCGGGCTTGATAGCCCGGTTCGACCGTACCCACGAAGTCATGGCCACGGCACGACGTCGTGCTGGGCTCTAGCACAGCCTGACCCGTCGGGTGTCCGGCAGGTAGGACAAAATGTAGGGATCCAGGCGAGGTGGAGCACCTGGCGTATCTGGAGAGAGAGTGGCAGAAAGCAATATATACGGATATCTCAACTCGATCTTACCATAGTCATTGTTTACCTAAGACTACAGTGGGTAAACAAATGCTACTGCCAACTTGTACTAGATATGATGAACTTTGTAATTCTTTGGCTTAAAGTTTAGAAAAACTGTATTAATCGGATTACTAGCTTTCCAAAGTTTTAAACATTAATATTACCAATTATACTCTACAAAATAGTAAATTGCCGCATTTCTATAGTTTTAGTTAACTTAAAATCAATTTTTCAAGAAATTTGATAAATGTTGTTCTAAATGTGAGAACTAGAACTAATGTTTTGAAGATAGTAGTGAAAAATTTCTTATAAGTAAAAGTTGATAAGTAAAAACATAGGTGAATTACCTATTCTCTTGTTATAGTTTTTTTATATTTTAAATTAAAAATCTACGAAGTTTGCCATATCTAGTACAAATTATCACGGCTAACAGTTAAAGCTGCGAGGTAGTAGCTTTTGTTTATCCACCATCGTCTCGAACTGAGGTATAGATATATATTAAAATAAAAGTATAATTATATGATAATATATTATATAATAAATATTTATAATATATTATCCTCAAGCTGATGATATGAATCATATATGAGGAAATATGAGTATTCAAAACCCGGTAATCTAAATAGAAAAGTGATAAAGGCGAGATTATGATAAGTTGGTTAGTGGGTGAGTTGGGACCTTCTGGTGACTAGGAGGATCGGTCTCTGGTGATAATAGAATTAGCGTATAGGGAAGTAGGTTCCTGACCTTTAAATACTCATATTTCTACAGGCGTATAGGGAAATAGGTTTCCGGTTTCCGACTTTTAAATACTCATATTTTCACAGATATGAGCATCTATTGCAAACCAAGTGTTTGTCCTCGGAAACAAGGGGATAAACAAGAGTTTCTATTTATAAGCATGGGCTTTTGTCATCAAGAGCTTAAAGATTTTAAGAGGGGAAACAAGGGTTTATATTTATAAACATAGGTTCTTGTCATCAAAAGCCTAGGGACCTTATTCGAGCTAAACAACAAGGTAGGAAAAAAGACTTTGTTCGAACAAAGGTTCACCCTTGGTCAAATTAATTTCAGATTTAAATTAATACTATAATTTAATAATTAATTAGATTAGTTATATATAATAGTTTTCTATCTTATCGAATATAACAACTAAAATAATAGTACTGTTACAGTTTATGATATTATTGAATCAGTAACGAGCATATAATAGTATACTCACTACGATGCGTATGTGGAGATTTCCCCACATACTATATGTGTAGATTTCCCCGCAACTCACCCACATATAGTATGTGGGGATTTTTGCCACATATCTATCTGAAAAAGAATAGTATAACCGGCAACGCTGAGACATCGTTATAATTTCACAATAGGGTTAATTTTAAGTTTTACGCCAAAATACGGATAGTTTTTTCTGAAATATTGTTAAGAGTCAAAGTGAGCCATAAGTAGTGGGTTTATATTAATATCTGCCGATTAATTGATTAATTATATAATGAGTTTATGTTTTTAGGAGGCGTTATCTATAAGGATTTTTTTTTTTTAATGACGTATCTGAATCACCACGTCAAATGTAGACTTTTTCATATTAAAAGTAGAATCACCACGTCAAATGTAGACTTTCTCACGTTATTCTCTTTTTTATTATATTTATAGAGGTTTTCTCACATGAAAAATAAATTTCTCACATTAAAAGTAGAATTTCAACGTCAAATGTAGAATTCATCACGTTGAATATTAAAAAAAACGTCAATTGCTACGTTAAAGTAAAGGTAGGAAGAAAAAGATATTAAAAAATAGAAATAAAAAAAAAGAACGAAGAAAAAATTAAAAAAACCAGTGGGGAGAGGTGCCGCGTTCGCTGTTATGGCGATTCCTGGGGGGCGAGGCTCCGACGTCGCGGCGTCACTGGAGGTGCCACAGTCGCGGCCGCAGTCGTGACCGCTTCTACGTAGCAGCAGCTTCCGCCGTCTCTTTCTCCTTCTCCCTCTCCTGCTCTTCCCGCCTCTTCCTGTTCTCTCCGCAACAGCAGCCTCTGTCACCTCCTCTCAGCTTCTCCTTTTTTTTTTCTCAGCGCCGCAACGGAGCCGTTCCAGCCTCCGCTCCTTCCACGCCACCACATGTCCGCTCCCATTCTTACGCAGCCGTATAACAGCTGCGGCCGCTTCTACGTAGCGGCAGCATCCGCCGTCTCCTCCTTCCTCTCCCTCTCCTGCTCTTCCCTCCCCTTCCGCTCTTTCCGCAGCAATAACCTTTACCAACTCCTCTCAGCCTCTCTTTTTTTTTTTTTTTAAGTGCTACGCCGGAGCCGTCCCAGCTTCCGCTCCTTCCACGCCCCACACGCCCGCTCCCATTCCTACGTGGCCTGTTCGGCGGAGGAGGCGGAAGCGGCGAGAGACCCTTCTCTTTCTTTTTTTCTTACTCTCTTTTTTTCTCCTCTCTCTTTTTCATTATTTCCATAAAACCAGTCAAACGACTTTTTCGCCTAGCTTAGACGTTTTTTTTTTCCACCGGGTTAAAACGTTTTAGAGTTTTATTCACTTAAAAAATACGTTTAACCGGATTAAAATTCAATATCAACTTAAAATAGTTAACATCAAGTGCCATGTGCCCCACGTGTGTTATATTAATCATTAGTGAGCAAGAGCGTGTCGCACACCACGAGGTGCCATATAAGCTCCTATAAAAACATCGAGGAATACTTTTTGAAATATTACGTGGCCATATAAACGATTGCACACAAAAGTTAATTATTTTAATAAGAAGAATTTAATTATACAGAGTAGTATCAATTATTTTTTTATAAAAACAATATGAAAAAAAAGTTTATTTCTCTATACCAATCAAATAATGACTATTACACCGCGTTCACACTGTCACATTTAAAAGAGGGAATAATGTCGGAAAATAAATTCCCACGCAAATTTTTAATAAAAGTCATAATTTTTATTAGAAAATAAACAAATTAAACTACACTTTTATTAAAAAAACATTTTTAATAAAATAACTAACCTTTTTTTTAATTTCAAAAATAAAAAACAATAAAAAGCTACCTTTTGATTTGAATTTAATGTATTTTGAATAAATAAATAAAAAAAATAGATTGGTTTATTTATATATAAAGAAAGTTAGTTTGATAAATATTTAACTATTTTTTAATAAAAAAAGATAATTAATTTTTAATATTTTATATAAAAAAAATAAATGCTTTTTAATATAAAATACAAAAATGCTTTTTGGTTTGTTGAGGGGGTGTGGTTAAAAAGATATCAAAACGCCTTAAAAAAATTTTTTTTTGATGCACGGGCTTGCCGAGAAGAGCATAAGAGGCGGGGCTAAGCGGGGGCGACTTCGTCATCAACATCTCTCTCTCTCTCTCTCCCTCTTCTCTCTCTTTATTTTTGGATGAGGGGCTTAGGTTAGCGTTCGCTTCTTCTGCTCCTGCTCCTGCTGCTGCTACGTCTCGAGGCGTAAACCCTAGCAGAGGAGGGGACGAGGGGAGGAGTTGGAGTTCGGGGCATCCGAGAGAAGAGGAGCTAGAGAGGGAGAGGGAGAGGTGGAGGGGACGGCGGAGCGGCGCCGCCGCCGCGGCGAGAGGAGGCGGCCACCGGAGAGCGGCGAGGAGGAGCAGAGGCTAGCCGCCTCCTCGAGGCGGCGCCGCCTACCTCCGAAGCATCAGGCTCGCTCGTCGTCGAGGCAGGGGCCGCTGCCGCTCTAGGGGCGGCGCGGCGGGCGTCGGCGACGCCGCCGCCCTCCACCTCCTCTCCCCGACGAAGCCTGCGACGTCGAGCCTAGGGAGAAGCCCGAGACCATAGAGAAGTTATAGATGAAGTTGTAGATGTTGTTCGTCCAATGTAGCGAAAAAGAAGAATAAGAAGAAGCAAAATCATGAGAAGAAAGAAGCTAGACGCGATTAACACGTACCTTACATCCAAATAATCGAGGCTAGTCCAATGAGGAAACGTATCTAGAGTATTCCGAACTAAGCTAGGCATAGGTACTCATTACAAAACTTAATGAACTATATGACTAAGCGTATAAATACAAAGGAAAGATAAGATTAAATAAAACGACAGGAAAGAGAGGACTAAATAGAGCTCTAGTATAGACCTCGATTAGATAATAGGAAATAAAAGAAAAAGAAAAAAGGGGGGTAGAAACGTACATAAATCGCATTCGCAAAGTAAGTTGAAGTATCTTTGATTCTCTCTAGCGTAATGAAACGTGAGTGTCTAGTGCCCCCAGCGAGTCGAGTCTATCGTTCTTTTGAAATCTACTTTCACAATAAATGACACAGAGCGCATTTGAACGAATCATCCAGTAATTTATTAGAATCACTAGCATTTGGGAACTTTATTCTCGTTCTTTTGAGTAAATAATCACCATTAAAACGAGAAACTTAGGGAATATATACCGTGTCCTAGAAAACTTAAGATATGGATTCGAAAGTAGTAAAAATACGTATGAAGGTGTACTCAGTAATCGGTACACAAAAAGAAACAAGAAAGAGTCGTCGGGCGGGGAATAAACTTCTGAAACAAGAGACGATGACGAGACGTACTAAACAATGGTCATATATTAAGCAATAAAACTCTGGAATAACATATCAACAAAGGAAAAAAAAAGATGAGTACTTCTAAACTGTAATAATCAATGGTTAGACAACGCTCATAACACACCCTTGTGAAAAGGTCAAAAGAACAAAAAACGGGGATTCTTACTCTCGTGTATCTCTTCGAATATAAATCACACCTAGACTGGAAATCTGTTTGTTTCTTCAGTTGTTACACAAGGAACGATACGATATATAAATAAATGGATAGATAGATAGATAGATCGAATACGTATAACCGAAGATCGTACTTCTGGACCCTAACAAAACACGCCCGAGAACCAGGTACACAAAACTCGTAATCCAAAACGAGGATAGTTAATATAGTTTAAGATATACGACAATGAGGTCCAATACTTTAATATCCTTCTAGTTTACTCAACACGGCGATCGACATCTTAAGTACAATGGAGTACAGGAACGAATAAACCATTTGAACCTTTCGGTATTTATCCTCATTCCTGCTTTCTCCCTTTTTGTTTTTTTAACCTTACTGATCAAACAAACTGATCGACCGACTTGCGGAAGAGTGGGACGTCAACTAACATTGCTCATCGGTCGTGTGATAATAATCGGAAGATCTATTCGACCGATTCAAACCTCAAATGAAGTAGTTTCGATTAAATAAACGGTTGTTTTATAAGTGGAGTGAAACCGAAATATACAGAATGTATAGATTGTCTGAAGACCGGGAAAGAGACATATACTGTCCAAGAGTTCCAAAAGGGTATGGGTTATTGGCAGTGTTGTCAAGTCAAATGACAACCCAGACACGAACAGAATAAGTACACCGACTGATTAGAAGTGTTCGCTGGATTCTAAAGTAGACGTGTCCATGCTCGTCTACGAATCTATTTCTATTACTCTTAGTTTAACTAAATATAATCTGAACTTTAAAGAAAAGAGATTTAAGGAATAAATTAAAAGTCGAAAATCGATAGGAGGGTAACCGATAACAGGTATGGTACCCGTTAGAGAAGTGATTATACTCAGACCCTTTCCAACGGCAGAGTAAATGTGTGTGGTAGTTTCGATACCTCGGGAAGAAGAGTCAAGAGGAAAGACGGAACAAAGAACCTCTCCATTAAAAATACACGAATGAAAACTATGACCACTCTCTAATCTGTTACCTTATAACAGAACCTTTCACTGAGCCTGTATCGACTGACCATAGAATATACTTTTACTCGTAAAAAACAAGTTTAAATCTAGGATAACGATCTTTGATTACTTCGCTACAATAGCTTGGGGTAAAACGTACATTCTGAACCCAACTTTATCCTAGATCCAACGAAATTGTAACAGTCTACACTGAGTCAATTAACATGTATAGTATAAGGAACGGTCAGTGTCAACACATTATGAACTTGGCGTGTGGGTGTACAAAAATGTTACTTAAAATCTCTTTAGGTCTCTATAACGTAGACCGTGACTATTACATCAAACACCTTGGTACCTTGATCTTCCTAATACGTTAACGTAACAAGACAATCACGAATGAAAATATGTACATGTATAACAGAGGAAGTCTACAATTCGTACAAAGAACGTGTTGGTGTGTTGGTCGATCATCGTATGATACGTGAACATTCTCTTAGACGTCAAAACTATGAATAAAAAGTGAGGAGACCGGTTATTAAAAAGGATACAATGTCAACGGATGTCAGACCCAACACAACAGAGAACACGGTTAACAACCACCACACCGTAACCGCAGCGAGTGACTTCGTAGAAAATTAACCATTCGTTAATTATCCACATGTATTTGAAATATTTAATATTACCTTCCTTTAATTTACCTTTGAACAAACAAATATTACGAGTTTCGAAAAGACAAAGAAGGGTTATTACGAGTTTTCGCAACCACGACACGAATTGGTCACCGAATGATAGGGTCATGTCGCATAGTTATACGACCCGTCCAGGTTAAACAGGTCATAAGGTTTCCTTTTTTTTTTTTTTTAGATCTACGTCTGGTTCAACAAGATCACTTACACTATTCAACCGGAAGTCTAGGAGATACGGAATTACTCGAACTCTCCCTTAGCAATACTTTGAAATTATTTTTCCTCTGTTACGAACTATCAACTATACCGAGTACTCAGTCCGGGAGTTTAAACACTAAGTACTTCGTACTTTTGACTACCTGTTATGTTTGCTATTGTATTATACCTGTACTGGTAGGATAGAACCTTGTTATCCAATATATCAGAGTATATGATTTCGTATGCTGTTGATAATGTACGCAATTACATGCGCGGGTATCCACGAACATGCTGAAGTAAGTTAGTAAGTTAGTAAGAATAATATAATGTCAATAAAGGACATGCAATAATGTCTGACCTGTACTTTTAAGACTGTTATATTATTTGCTCGTCTTCTCTTAGAAAGTAATAAGTAGTCCTGTTTAATAGGTAAGTAACGTATTACAGCTTCGTACTTGCTTCATATAATTAACGGTTAATCGTTCTTCTTTATTATCTTTAAAAACAAAAAATTGAAACAGCACTTAAGGTTAAAATGTGAATCAGGTTAGAGGAATACGGTTGTTTGTGTTGGAGGACTGGTTTATAGTTTACTTTATTTGTTATACCATCATAAAACATCCGCACGGTAAGTATTAAACACGGGGTACCTCTTTTAAGTGGCATAGAAGAGAGAACGAGAGAGAAAAACAGAAAAACTCTTTGTAATATCGAATAAAATCAACAACCTAGTACGTAGTATAAATACTTGAGAACTGACAGATACATCCCGACCTAAAACCTCACGTTACCGAAGGTTACACTGGAAGGTCAGGGCGTTGCATGAGTCGTTCTTTGAGTACCAATTCTTTCTCCACTAGATCTAAAAGAAGGAAAAAAAAAGAAAAGGATTGTTTCAAACAAATCAAAGAAAGAACTAACCGTATAAAGTAGTTAGACAATTACATGACTAGAAAAAAACCCCGAAAATATGTATATACTATACATAGGAAAGTTCTAGTAAGTATATGTATATATGTGGTACGGTTTTGGGAATCCCGGGTAAACGAAGTGCCAAACTTTATTAGGGCATTAGGAGGTATAAAATATAACTTTTACAGGTTTAGTAATAGTAAGTTGAGTTCGACCGAGTTCGACCCATCAATATTTTCCACAATCCCTTCATCATATATACATAGTAACATCTAAGGATCTACCATCCTTATGATCTAATAATACCCAATCCTCCGTAAGAGCAAAGTACGAGCAACCCTTAGTAATTATCGGGTAATTATTGTTATATGATCAACAATTGTTGGAGGGTTGGGTTTACCGAGCTATTTAATCATTGTTTGAACAGTAAGGTTTATATTTTATATGTTGTAAGGGTCTTATAATGTTTAGAACTTGGTTTGTAGGGGAATTTAATTACACATGGGGAACTTTCATGTAAACGAATGTTTGTGGGAATGATCTTGAATCCCTCAGTAGGTTACTGCTCTCAATCAAAATAAAATATCCTCACCTCACCCATACGGCGGTCCATGTTCCCGTACACAGTAAGTCTAACAAGTCCTCATATATACATTTATCTTTATCGATCGAAACATCTAAAATATATTTTTGCCTTATAAAGAAATTAGAAATACGATCGTAACCACGACCTTCAACGTAATTCGTTGAAAATTACGTCGTAAATCTCAAAGACAAGGGTTAGTAAACAAAAGAGGAAAAGTCCTTAGAGACCTGTTGTAGTTGGAGAAGAGTTAATAGTGCTAGTACAGTAAAAAGGATGATAGAGGGCATTGGGACAAACAACTTCCGCAGTTTAAATGAGGAAGTAAACACGTTAGACGACACTCATAATAAAACACGTAAAAGTTAATAGACAACGAGAAACTTTAAGATTGTTAAAAAACGACAGGACATCCCTGACTTAGATTTCGTCGAAATACACTCCAGAGAGGATCGACGATAGACGAAAGTACGAATAGTTGTCCATTGTGAGATTCAAGATACAACGAAAAGAAGAAAACGTACCTACTTTATACGAAAGAGTTGGTCAACCGAAACGAATCTAACAACAGGAAAAAGAGCCACTACGTGTTATAAATCCTTTAGAAAATGGGTGGGGACTTATTAGTTGTCAATAAAAACGGTCAAACAAGCTGCTGTTATTCTAACAATACTATTTGTATGCCATTAGTTGATTAGCACAACCGATTAGTCAACTATTTTATCTACCCCTAATAAACTACGTAATAATTGGATTGTCCGTTTTCGGAATGAACAGTTTGAACAGAAGGAGGTACGAACTGGACTCTCAGGCAACCTTCCTATTTACTCACCCATACCAATAATATAAGGGTCTGTTTCCTCACCACTAATTTTGAGAGTATATCGTAAATCTGAAGAGTTAGTTTGCTTCGTAGTATTCCAGACAGATATGTACGTACGCGACTACCACTTCTTCGACTAAACCCTCCTTATAAACAAAACGTAACGCGTACCGAAACGATGATGATTGTAGTAGTAAGAGAGAGTAGAGACAGAGAGGTTTCGTTCTCTGGATGATCGATGGAAAGAATAACGTTCAAAGTACGAGCTAAATAAGACGAGAAAGGGAAGTACTTCCGATTAAATCACCAAACTTTACAAAAGGTAATCCAAAGAATATACTATGACCGTTCCCATAGTGGACACTGGGTGAGTCAGCCGTTGACGCACTTCGCCCACCACCAGTAACACTGGAGTCAAGAGAAGAAGTCCTGAGGTCAAAGTGGATAATTGAGAGAACCACTCAAAGAATAACGGTATGATAACTACTTATCAGTTTTTGTAGGATCTAAATCATAGGTAAACCGTGTTGAAGAGCTTGTCGAAGAGTGAGACTCTTCGTCGTCTTTCCACAAACTTCCACAAACCGTTCGATCCTTGAAGACGACGTCACTCTTCAACATTATTCGAAGACGTGGAGTTTCGATATATACGAAGTTAAACTTAGAAGATGAAAGCGACGTCACTATTCCGACAAGTCGTTAAAGTTACTTTTCCCAACAATTACTAAGTAGATTTTCGGAATGCGTTTGTCGTGATTACGGGTTCGAGCTCGAACAGAATTGTCAGGAAATTAACCATAGAGCTATAATTAAAGCACCGAGAAAAGTTATATGATGTTATAGTCCATGACGACACCGTGAACGACCTCAAAAGGACATGAGTTCCCACTTTTTCTAATTCCGCTTTAGACGTATTTTCGCGGACACAATCAAAGGAGACGAAAAAGGTAGAATCTGAGGATAATTTCTCGAGTAAAGAAGTTTACCAAACACGGCAAATCGTCTGTTAGCACGATAATGAAGACAAAAACGACCACCCTAAAAACGCCACCGCGCGTAAAAATCTCTTAATCTTACTTTCGAATAAAGAAGATAAGAAAAAAATAGTAAATGGTCCTTCATCAAATGACAAAGATAGGAGGCATAACAATAGCCCTCTGTACGACATCTCGACACCAACACTACTTATACCCATCTCTACAAAATGCAAGGTTTGGATCGACAATATATGAAACCCAAGGTATTTTACCCGATCAGTTTAAAAGCGCAATCGAACCATTCAAGTTAGGTTACTGTAACCACTCAAACCTAGCTGCTGTAAAATTATGGAGGAGGTTGTTCTATTTTTCTTACCACATACTCATTGAAATTGATCAAAAGTGATACATCCTTACAAATTAAACATTGTTACAAACTAACCGCACTCCAAAGATCTTCACTTAGTAAAACGATATATGAATGCAATGGGCTGAACGCCTAGTCTCGTACCGTATTATACTTGTCGAAAGAGAGAAAAATAAATAAATAAATAAATAAAAACGAAAACACCTTGTTTACTCTCCGGGGTAAGGTTCCTAAAGAACCTTAGAACCTTGTATTTTTAATGATTACAAGGATACCTTGACCCCGAATTTGTAAACTCGAGTATCTAGCCGTAAGCTCCATAGGTGGCGGTCCAATCTATTCTCAAAACAGTCTTGGTCGAACCCGAGCTTGATCCACCGATTTAAATAGGTAAAGGCTACAAAATTTTTGAGGTTTTTCCTTTAAAAAAATTTTTTTAAGACAACGATACTATATTACCATGTCGATTTTGCTACTAAGAAAAAACCATCGAAGTTTAAAGAATGATGACCCGCATGTCCGTCGTAAAAGGGCCTTGTTTTCTGCTTTTCTTTCGAATTAGGTTCGTATGTCTACCCTTTTTTTTTTTTTTCGAACGGTTATGGTTCTTCAATCTAAAAGACGTGTCTAACGGGAAGTTCGAATAAGTGACAACTGAGCAAAGTGACGCCTTTTACTATATGTTGCATTTTAACATCGTTGTTCATTGTTCTTTATGTTCGTTGACTCTACCAAGTGAAATTTTACTGTGAAAGATGTTGATCACACGTCTTTATTGTCAAGTTACTTTTTTTTTTTTTTTTGAGGTTTCTTTCATCTCTAGTTAACGTTTGTATTTGAAATTCAACGTATACTTTAACTGTATCATACGGGAAATAGTTCTTTTGTATCGTTATTATTAAATATTCTTTCGCAGGAAGAGCTCGTTAAACTCATGAAGGAGAACCAACAACTCGAACCGCTGTAGCTATCCGCAGAAGGGCAGGTTTAAAACCTCTCAAGACACCGGTGTGTTTTTTCAACCACTTTTTATGTTCTCCAGCCATCAAAGTCTGTATGGTCAGTTTTAGCAACTTTATATAAGTTTTATCACGTATGTATAGGGACTATAGATCTTCCCCTTAAGGTACTATGAAGTTGAATCCTCTCGAGCCATCGGTCTCCATACGAATACATTAAAACGGTTTTTCTCTCTCTATCCTTCCACTTTAAGTCTAACAAGTGAATGTGTCGTCGCGGTA
The DNA here is from genome assembly GCF_001540865.1 of Ananas comosus. Classification (NCBI taxonomy): domain Eukaryota; kingdom Viridiplantae; phylum Streptophyta; class Magnoliopsida; order Poales; family Bromeliaceae; genus Ananas; species Ananas comosus. Next base: position 8,237,584 of record NC_033628.1, read on the forward strand.
CGAGATTGTCTTCACGCTGCGTTAGGAAGGCGGGTATTGGACGTCGTATTACGTCACGACACAAGAACAAGAACAGGTTACGTAGGTGACGCCGGGGACGAAGCTCTTCTTAAACTCGTGTGAAATGGACTCTTTAGTTTTGGTTTATGGAGTAAAGTTGTAAATTGAGTAGTTGTTGTATTCTAATTTTCTTTCACGATTCTGTTCATAGATAGATGATTATTGGGAAATCTACTGTTGTTTATAAAAGGTAAAATATATAAAGAATCCATAGTTTCGTTATTTAACTATATGATCCATTTTTTGCATCTCTAGAATGGATTTGATGTCGTATAAAAAAATTTACCCACGGAATTCTTATAACTAAAATGATAAAATGGAATGTCTAGTTGACAGTAAGTCAATGTTGGATTGCCTTTTAAGACGTTAGATTTGTCCTTATTCAACTGTCTAATGAGTTGTTGATAAACTTGTCTTTGACAATTTAAACCAGTTTTGGATCGTCCATTTATGATTTTATTTTTTATTGCTATTCAATCTACAGCTTTAGTTTTGAATTCTAATAATTGACGTAAATACTGTGTTTTTTTTTCTTAATGTAAATACTGTTCTTATTTCCTTACGTTCTAATAGTTGACGCAGTATGGAGTGGTATTGGTGTTCGTTTCACATTTCGAGAAGCAGGGAGTCTCAGAAGAAGTAGGAACAGACGAGGTCGTAGGTTTCGAAAAAAGTTTGGGACCTTCCTTAAGCTCTTTTTATCAATGTAGTTACTGTACGCATGCGTTTCTTAATTGCCATTTCATTTTGTTTTGTTTTGTTTTTTTGTGTATTGGTAATCTCTATTTTAGTGTCGTACTTGAGTAAATTGACAAGTTAAATTTTTTTTTTACAATCCAAGTTTTCAACTAAGGAAATACAAGAAAGTCATGGGTCCATGAAATAGATACGTCCTTGGTGTTTTCCCCTAAATCAAACTGATCGTATTTGTTTTTTTTTTTTTAGATCTTAATTATTAATTCCTAATGTTGACTAAACTTTTCTGATAATTAGTGTCCAATTTATGTTATTGTCGTTTGTTGTACAAAGGTCTCCTCTACCATTAACAGTACTATCGGATTCATCTCCGTAATTAAAGAGTAGACACTCTCAAGTAGGTAACTATGAAGTTTTCAAGTTTCACATTTCAGTGCGGATGGTACGCCAGACGTAGTCTAGACGTCTTTTTAGACACGTATGGGTTGACATGATACAATTTGATTTTTATCTCCATGCTCTACCGAACATACACGTCACAACGTGAGAATTGAAGTTTCTTAATTTAAAAACGTAAGGATTGAAGGTCAGTAGTTCCGTATTAAGAGAGTGTGACAAACTCTTCCTTTTTTTTTTTCTTTTAATGTTCTTTTATTTTCGAATGGAGTCGTAGTGGTTATGACCGTCACACTACCTGATATCTAAGGAGAAGTATACGTCGAAGCAGAAGACGAAGAAGTCCGGGTCTTTAAAGACGTCTTCAACGTCGGAGTGGATTCCTTGGTTGAGGGTAACGGACGGGGTAGAAAACATCTTGAAGTCCCAGTAAGGTCATGGAATTTCTTCATTATTAATTAATTTTCTTTCGAACTTTAATAGAAGTACCGTTTGAGGTTACTCTTGATATGTATATAAGAGGACGTTTTATTAGGTAAATGTATGTATATTGGGACTTTATAGACTCGAAAGTGAAAAAAAAAATACATATTGGAAGTTTAAAGAATTTATGTATGAGGATACGAATGTTTTACCAGGACAAACTTTTTTGAGTAAAACTACCTTTTGGTCAAAGGGGCTACTTATTTTACTGATGGGTATAATTATCTCATAATATCATTCTTGGTTCTTTGATAAATGTCCCAATAGACGTATTTACATTTATCTACTAAAACGTCCACATAGATGCCTTTTCGGGTTTGACTTAACATCGAATCATGATCAATGAAGTAGTATCGTCGACCTGGTGGTGAGAGATAAAGTAGTTCTTAACCGAAGTTGCTACCTAGAAGAAACTACGCGCGGTAAGAAAGGAGTTCGACGAGAGATACTCTACCCAACGAATTCAAGAGTTCGTACGATCTGTATCATCCTAGGACGGTATCCAGTTTTCGCGAAATATGTCGTTTTTAGAGTACGGAATTCGTCCTTTTAAGTTTTTAGAGCGTGTCTTTATTTGATTATTTTCCAATTTCACAAACCTTCTGATATTGGATGTCTAATATCAGGTTTTTTTTTTTTTTTGTCTGAATTAGTCATACCTAGACTTCAAGACTTGGGGAGCTACGTTTATTCTATGGCGAAATAAAGTCTTTTAAGGTTTGAACTACTAAAAACATTGGAAATGATTGTCTTATAGTATTTGAAACAGTCAACGATGTGTTGTATTATAAGATACTGAAGAAACTGTCTGAGATCATTCTGACTATCTCGGACTAACTTTAGTTTGTCGTAAAATCAAACCCCCAGGCATAGGTTTTATATTTCCCTGGATATAAGTTTACTGTATTTCAATCGTTCCGTAGGCATGTAGGTGTGGTAATCTTTAACTATTATGGACGTAGTTTCGTCAGGGTTCCGCGAGCCGGTAACAATACTTAACCCCTAAGACGTACTGGACAACGTACCAACTGTATATAAGGACTACCAAGTTGACCCCATGTGGGAGAACGGGACGTGGAACTTGTGAAAAGACTTCGACGAGTCGGTAGACCCACTTGTGTCCTAGCGAGCGATAGACAAGGCGGTAGAGAAAATATCAACCCAGGACATAATCTAGTTGTGTAGGTCCCTTAATAGTATCTACATAGTGACATGTTTACCAGATTTGTTTGTGTGTATCAGTGTGGGGTTTTTCTTCTTCTTCTTCTTCTTCTTCTTCTTTTTAGAATTGATTTGTTCGGTCAGTTAACCATTCGTTTCACTTGGAAGAAGATATACATCCAAACTACCCAACTTAATATATTACTACGTTTTTTCTACTGACTACCGATTTAAGCGTTCATTGTTACTCAGTTATGTGTTATTCTTTTTAGTATACGTTTTCTTGGGTAGTTGTGTGTGGTGAACTATTGTTTTCACTTTTTGATTAAATTGTACTATATTTTGACTTTCAATTGTGACATTTATCCTTCTCTTGTATGTAATTCGTTGGGGACGTAACGACTTTTTAGTTTTCCTAAACGTCCTTTGGGTCACGAGCCACTACTACGTCAGGATGCTGAGGGTCTAACTAGAACACAACTGCTACGGAGTAAAAACCTCGAAAACAAGAGTAGACTTTTCTGTTACAAATTTTTCAAGTACGTTATACGATTTTTGAAGTGAACTGTTTTATGTGCCTCTCACTTTTAACATAATGATATTCGTTATTCGAATAAGTTAAGACTTAACCGGTTTCGTTTATTTGACTGTATGGCGATATGTTTAGTTCAGCCTTTAGTTTTTGTTTCGTTTATTACGAAGTTTCGATTCTATAGTCCTTTCTTCGGGTAAAGGTTCAAGGTCAATGTTTTTTCTTCATAAAATAGTCGTACCAACGAATTGATAGTGGCGTACTAGTTCGCTGTCGAGTTAATTACTCTAACTTCAGAATAATGTTTAGTAGGTTATACGTCCGAAGATTGAACCCTCTTTGCTATATTCCGTTCCTAAATCTTTATATACTACGAGAAAAGCTCACAATCTTTAACTTTGTATTGGGCGGTGGGTAGATTTTAGTTCGTTGGAAGTTTCATTGAGAGGTTAAAGATGTAGAAATCGGACAGATTCGTATGTGGAGTCTAGTTGTGGGTGAGGAGTAGTTGTTGGGTTGGGTTAGGCACGTTAATAAGCTGTTTTTTTCGGTTTCTAAAAGGTATTTAGATTCGTTCGTGCGCCCGTAGGCTCAGCTCTTATCCCCTAACAGGAGTTTCGACGTATATGGGTTTGATTAGGCGTGCTCTTCCAATTATTAACGACTTAAGCTCAAGTTTAATCCCAAAAGCTCTCTCTCTCTCTCGCTCTCTCCTCCCCTCCCATGGAACGCTTCGGTACCGCCGCCTCCTTCGCCTCCCCCTAGCTCTCCTTCTCCTTCTCCTCCTCCTCCTCCTCCTCCTCCTCCTTCACCCCCTCCTAGAGCCTCTCGCGTTCGCTCTTATTTTGGGAGCCCTAGCCCTCCACCCCCAGCGAAAATGCCAACGGGGGCTTACCTGCGCATCCTCCAAGATACGCACGCGCGCGTACTCAGCTTAGCCTCTCTATCCCAATCCCTAAATAATCCCTAAACCCCTATTCTCCACACTCCTGGTTTAACTAGGCTGAGCTTGACCCGGGTTTAGGTGGCGTCATCAGTTTCTTCGGGGTGGCGAATGAGGTGGGTCCCGGGGTCCGGGGTCCCACAACAAAGCAGTGGTTGTTTACATCTCTCTCTCTCTCTCTCTCTCTCTCTCTCTCTCTATCCAGCTCACTAAAAAATGGAATTTGCGAATTAAAAAAATAAATTAACAATATTAAATGAAAGCCAGCCTCGAGTTTAAAAACCTATGCTTCTTTTTCCCATTTCTTTTTTATCTATATAATTGTTCTTACTCGAAATTGAAAGTGCAGTAAATAAAAGATAGTTTGTTTGTTGTCTTGAACTTTTAAAAGTTAAGATAATCGATATTTTTATTTGTTGGTTTTTTTTTTGAAAATGGATTTAAAATTAAGTGAGCTTTAAGATCAAGTAGGACTTAAAGTGGAAGTAGGCCTCCAAAAAAAAAAGTAAACTAAACTAGAATCAAAGATCTTATTGAACACATGGTTATTTGTAAATTTCTTTGCTTTTTTTTTTGATGAAATAGACTTAGCCGATTATGATGTAGGAAGAGAATAATCTCTTTAATTCCCGTTAAACTCTTTTATTAGGTAAGATTTGTTTGACTCTCAGCCTCTGTTTTCCACTGAAGTGGTGTTACGACATTAAACTGGTTTGAATAAGTAGGACTGTATTAGTCACTTGTCATGTGTATTAATAGAGGAACCGTAATTTGGAAACCTTGGTTTTTACATCGAATACTTGAAAATGTACTTGTGATACGACTAAAGAGAGGAGTTGATCATGGCCGTCAGGAAGGTAGAGTAGAGATTGTAGACACTAGAGATTCTTCTCGAGAGGTTGAGCCACAGTTCGTCAGTTTTAGCAGCAGGGAGCGACTATGTCTCTTCCCTAAAGGCGTTTTCTTTTATAAGGTGGACAAAAAAGAAGATAACATTGAATGTCCAGTTGAATTACTATTAGACACCTTGAGGTCGATCCCGAAAGACCAGGTACGTGCTTACAGAACTAGCCGTAAGTACTTTTCTCTCTTCCGCCCTGTTGTCGATGTTTTAGTTTTATACCCACCTTAAAAGCACGTTTTGTACCCTAATACTTTCTTTGTCGTGCCGTTCTTCCAAAGGTCTTTTGTTTGAGGAGTCGGTTGAAACACGTCAGGTTACAATTCTAGCCTACTTTACCTCTAGTAGTCGCCTTCGCTAACCACGGTAAGTCGAAATTTGTGTGCGAAGACTACTCGAACGTGGCTAACGCTCCCTGATACCCATAACATGGACTACAGCTTCTACACCTAGTGTCCTAGTCGGCTAGGTCTACTCTATATGTTCGGCAGACCTCTGGTGCTAACCAATTAATTTCGCCTAACCCTCAGTGACGAGAGAACGAAGGTGGGTTTACGCACTTAGAGCCAGACTGCATCGGACTACAGTTTGTTGGCTTCGACGAAGGGTCCACGAGACTTTCTTTTAATTTTATTTCTTCTCTTTTCCCCCGTCGTGAGACATATTCGTAGTCGACCGTTTAGTAAGTAATGTATTCTTGTTATTATATGCTAAGTCTTGTCGTTTATTACATGCTCGTTACGATGGTTGTGAGTAATGCAATCTTGTTATTGTATTATTGATCTTGTCGTTTATTATATTCTCGTCACGATGGATATATGGGCTTTTCACCCATACTTAGAATGTGGGATGGGTAGGTTCCAGGCCTTTAAGGGTGCGATGAGAATAGTTAGGAGAAGAATTTATAATTTTTAGGTTTCCCAACAGATTTGGGAACCTCCCACGATCTAAATGTGGGGTGAAAGCACTTATGTTCATCGTAAAGAGTATTATATTATGGTCCTTAATAATTTATCGAGTTCGTTCCTGACTTCCTGGTTTCTTTATAGGGTGCTTTTTATCCTATCCCATGGGAGTCTTAGTCAATAAGTCTTCATTTTAAGTACCCTCGGTTAGTCTCAACAAGAGCACCCTTTATAGAGTTCCACCATAATTCTAGGGGTGTGTTGTTCTCTAATCTATGTGTCTACAGAGGTCAACTTTAGATTGAACGTTTGTCAAGTATAACGTAATCTAATCACACTTTTCACAGGTGCCTTTCTTTCTATTATTGTTCAAGAGTAAAGTATCGGGTTCTTGTCGACTTCCACCGACGAGTAAATGAATGGGACAAACTTGGTACTTATTCAATTTTAGTCGACCTAAGCCGTTGTGCGAGTACGTAAACGAGAGATAAACTACGAACTTAAGTCTAGAAGGACGTCGCTCTAGTTTTGGTTATTAGGAAAACAGACGTGGTCGACTGTCATACCAAAAGAAAACTATGTTAGGACTTTACGGGTACTGTCGTCTTCTCACGTTCAAGGGCACTTGAAAGAACACCAAGGTACACAGAGGAGAAAGAACGGTTTCATGATGTCGTACCAGTGAGGGTGGTCAGTGTTTTGTATTTAGTTGGGTTCCGTACTTTAAATATGATAAATAATAAGGGAAATCTACGCCGAAACGAAGATTCTTACATTGGAAAAAGACAAGTGTACGTTTTTTTATTTCTACAAACAATCACAAAGAAAACAACCCCACATTGTTTTACAAAGAAGAATGATTATTCATTAATCGATTAAAATTCAACACCTCTTCGTAACTATCACATTCTCCTCTGACAAATATTTATGTAGAGGTCCAGGGCGTGAAAGAGAATAGGTAGGTAGAAGACCATTGACTACAGGCACTATTAGGAATTCTGATCAGAAAGGAGAGACTTGACTAAAGACGTTCCAGAGTCTTGACATATCTACCAATAAGTTTATCCTTCGGGGTAGTACACAAAACGTTATGATCACGTATTATACAGTACATAAAAACAACTGTAGAACTACGTATACATTCTCCAGTCGTCGATAATATTAAAGTTTCAGATCCGTACAAAACAATATTTCTGACTTTAGTTGTCCTACCTAGTAGTGTAGTAAAGTTGATTATTATTATAAAAATAGTCTGATCTATAAGACGTTTATAAAGTGCAGTTCACAACAGCATACATTTAGATATACGTGTTTAAGTGTTATATTAAGAATGATAGTATCAGTGGTTATAAAGCGTTCTCTAATTTTGTCTTTTGATAGAATTCCATTCTGAAATTTCTATTCTTTAAAAATTTTCCTCAAGTATGAAGAGGTCTTTGTAACTCTAAATTTTGACTTTAGACTCTTAGTGGTGGTAGTCGTGACATGCGTCGTTTATACGATAGTGGTAGTCCTACGGTGCAATTTAGAAGTCCGGTAGAGGCGACGAAACCTCTATCTGTTAGACAGCACGATTCGTTACTCCGTCAGCCACCAGATGTTTATATTGTAACTGTACAAAAGCTAATTTTCTTATAATGAACTAACTGTTTCGTATTTACCTTTGTTTTTATCAACTTTACGTCTATTTCTCCTCAATCCACGGTTCATTTTCCTTTAATACGAAGTGGTGAACCACAGGTAGAAAACAACTTTCACGTCATAGGTCTTATTCTTTCGTAGGAAAGATTCTCTTGCTCTTAACTTCATTTTACTTGAAGTCGTTCATTAACCTCATAGTTTTATCTTCTGCTCAAGCTCCTACATTCTTTTCTAAGTTTAAACTTATCGAATATGTCAATGTGGGTTAAGGAAGAGTAAGAATTTCAACGTCTTGTAAACTGTCTTTTTCACAAAGGTCCACTATAAAAGAGTAGATAAAGTCAAGGAAGAGGGGTAAAATTAAAGTAACGGGATGGCCAGTTATTTCGTTCCGTATTCGATAAGAACCATTACACAAGAAAGTTTAGTACCACCCAGTTGTAAGTAACTTCGTTTAATCCTCCTTCGTTCGATCGTTGAAGTCTTACGTACAACATTGAACTGCACAGTTATACAATACTTTAAGTAGACGACATACACTGTCCCGGTTACTTCACACGGGAGTTCAAAAGATAGTGGAATGAACATACCTCAACGAATAATCCTCAAGAGTCGTCTGTGCTGATACAACAGCGACATTCTTTGAACCGTACGATTGTTTTGTCATTTATTTTATTTGTAATGACACTTTTCTTATGGGAAAACGGACGTTAACGGTATTTCAGTGTTGAGGTAGGTTGCGTGACGTTTTAGTAATTCATTTGAACATTCCTAGATTCTCTGGAAAGCAACGTTACCTTGTCTTAATACATGTTTACCGACTTTGTAGTTAATGGTGGAAAAGAATTAACTTTCGAGAGTTACTTAATTTATCTTTTATGTTTATATATATCTTTTTTCTTATCATACACCTCAAAAATCAGCTCGTATACATCCGTCTTAATTATATATGAAGACAGAGTGTTCACATCACATCAATACTGGTACCGAGTGATGTATGTTGCGTAGAACTTTCCGTGGTTGCGTGGTATTGGTGGTTATTTCGACCGTTCTTACATTTCTTATTCCAGAGGAAATCGTTGACGGAAACTGTGACGATATTCTAATAATCGTTCCGAAAATAATCAAATAAGTAATAAACATTAAACATGGTTGAAAACTGTATCCATCCACCTTAAACAGATATAATATCTTCGTACTAAAACGTAATGTACTGAACGGTGTTTATCTATAAGACTAATTGACAATGAAAAATTTACAGGGTGATCGTGCCCGAACTTCGTTTTCGCACAACAACATTATATTAAAGCGTTATATTACGTATTAATACTACCAAAATGTTTGACCTTATCCAAGAGGTGTGATTTACTTGTGGCCTATCGTATACTTGTGTATTGTTCAATTGTTGTTGCCGTCTAGTTATGTTGTGATTCCTGTTTACTCTCTAGTGTACTCGCCTACAGAAAACATTACGTTTAATCAAGGAAGCGTTCATATTCAGTAATCGATTACCCATCTGTAGTTTACCCAAACCTTTTGAGAACCAATAGTTTTTAAAAGAATACGTAAAGGAACATAGGTTCTGCAACAATAGTTTATTAATCAAACTAAGAAAAGGTCTTTTTACCCGTCTATTGTCAAATTTAATCCCGTAGATCGTGCAAGTAGTCTATGGACCAATGTTTTTCAACAAGTAATCGACCTGTGTCGAGTTCTGAAGAGTTGAAGGAAAACACGACTGAGCTAAATTGTCACCGTCAAACCTTAGCTTCGTTCGACCCGCTCCTTGCCGACGCTTATGAGCCTTAGTGTAGGACCACAAGAAAAACACGACGTTTTGTCCTAATGTTTGTTTTTATCATTATTACCTTATCAATCTTCATAAATCGTTTCATTAACTTTTTTCAAACAAACCGGGTCGAAGATTTTTTTCGAAGAAATCAAACCTTTCGTCAACAAAACAATTGTTTGCCTTACCTCCAAGACCACATACGATCTTCGGCTCTACTCGGAAACCGGGGTTTCCGTTTACAAAATTAAACTTAACTTTGAAAATAAGTCAACGTTATCCTTCGAAGAAGCTGGTTGCGTTGAGTTTTTCTCGAAGAGGTTTCGGTTTGTTTTTGGTTTGAAAATTCGAGCATTCCTTATTATCATACCTAATGGTTCGAAGGAGAGGTGGGAGAAGACTCAGAAGAGAACGCTGGGTTTTCTCGGAGAGAGTTGGAATAAAAACGAGTTTCTAAGAACAAAATTAGAGAGTTGTGGCGATAACCTAACTCTGCCTCTGCCTCTGCTTCTGCTTCTCTACGGCCTCCGACGAGACGACCTTTGTGGGCGGCCACGAAAGCGGCCTTGGTTTAGGCGGAAGCGGCGGGAGGGTGAGGGGCTTAGGCGGCGGCCCCTTACGCAGAAACACAATTCGCGGCCATATTCTTCGACGCCGGAACTGCTGCCGCCGTCTCCGCCGCCGGAGCTTACTCCTCAGGGTAAGTGGACTTGTCCCGAGCCGCTGGAGAAGAGTTGAAACTAGGGGGGTAATTGCGGTAACCTCGCGCTAGCCTCCGCGGGCTCGAACCTAACCCTTAGCGGGTTGGAGAAGAGGCGGAGTAGGTTGACATAATTAGCTAGTGTTGTTTTATCGAGTTTAGTCGCTAGCCTCTGGCTCTAGCCTCCCCACCCCCTCGCTCTCCCTGCCCTTGCCTTAGCTGGACCCTAAACATCATCCGCTCGAAGACGAACTCCACGACCTGGAGGAACCACGCCACGAGCTAGTTGCGGTGGTCCCGGAGGAGGACGAGGGCGAGCCTGAGTGGCAGAGGCCGCGGCGGCGGCGGCGGCGGCGGCAGGAGCCGCCGCCTCCCGAGGAGGTCGAAGCCGAAGAAGTCTTCGGCTCCCAGGTAGAGGTAGAGGAGGAGGAGGAGGAGGAGGAGGAGGAAGGAGAGGCGCGCTGGAGAGCTCGCAAGCTACTCCACCCCCTACCCTCTCCCAATCCCAAAACTCCACTAACCTTTCGTTTACCTCTCCTCCACCCTCTTTCTTCGCGCGCGGATACCGAAAAGGGAGCGGCGAGGTGCTATATCAAATGCATGTTGCGGGCGGGNCACCACCAGCATCACCACGACCACGACCACGACGCGCCTCCTCCTCACCCTCAGCACCCCTTCTCCTCCCTCCTCTTCGACGACGACCACGACGACGACGATCCCGACGAAACCCTAATCGACGACCACAAACCCTCGTGCAACCCTTCCCCGGCCCCGTCCATGCCCTCCGTCGACCCCACCCCCCACATCTCCTCCCAATTCTACACCTTCAACCGCGATTCCCATGCCCTCATGGTCCGCTGCATCCTCGAGTCGCGCCTCGCCACCCCCGACGAGATCCGCGGCGCCACCCCGCGCTCCGTCCTCCGCTCCTGGCGCTCCGTCTGGAAGGACCGCAACGAGGACACTGCCTACCTCACCGCCTGGAAGCGCATCCAGGACAAGCTCTCCGCCTCCCCCGACCCCTCCGGCGGTGGCGCCCTCTTCTTCAAGAACAACCCCGCGCAGCGCGTCTCCCATGTCGAGCAGTGGCACGAGATCGTCGCCGCTGCCCACGCCGACCCCGACCTCCTCCGCCACCTCGGCCTCAAGGACACCGTCGACCGCATCAAGCAGTCGTGGACCGTTGGCGCCAAGTTCTATGGCATCCCTGAATCCTTCGTCCGCGTCTGCGTCGCCTCCTGCCCCGTGTGTACCTCTGCATCGTCCGGCGGGGCCGTGTCACCGGGAGGCAGCGGGGCCAGGACAAAGCGGCGGCGGTTCGAGTACACGGAGACGCTCGACGTGCCCGCCAAGGACGTGCCGCGCCGGCTCCAGCAGCTGGCCGCCAAGCACAAGGTCGTGCTCTGCATCCGCCAGAAGTACATCCGCTACAAGCCCTTCATGGCCGAGGTGAAGGACTACGCCTGCCACCGTGCGGGGGAGCCGACCTCGGCCTCAGCTTCCTCAACCTCCGGCGGGAAGAAGGCGCGGGTTCTTAAACGTGAGCCATATCAGTCTAAGCGGTGCGGGTGCGGCTTCCGCATAAGGGCCATCGTGCCAATCACCAACTACAATGAGAAAGACAAGACCTTTGTGTACCAGGAGGAGGGCACGGCTGTGTTCAAGTTGTATGCCGTGCATTCAGGGCACGAGCCTGGGCCGTTGGATGGCAATGCGAGGATCGTCCACCGCCTGGTCGGGCACAAGGGCGCGCTCGAATTAGACCCTGAGGTTTATGGCGTGAGTGAGGACAATGAGCATGTATCATTCGCTAGTTTCTTGGGTAAGGATGATGTGAGTGATTCCCAAAATATGGTTCTGCCACAGATTCAGGAGCTTAGAGCTGAGCTTGGGTTATTGGAAGGGAGGGTCTCTAAGATGCCGTCAGATATGTTAGGTTCGCTATCGAATGAGCTGTTGGATATTTTGCATAGGATTAAGAAGTTTAGTTTGGACGGTAGTGTGCACCACTTGGAGGAGACTTTGGCGGTAGGCGATGAGGAGGTTGGGCCATGGGGACCGGAGGGAACCCACCATCTAGATAGGCACGATCTAGATAGACATGATAGGATTTTTAGCAAGGATGATGAGATGATTGAAGACGAGGAGGCCGATCTTGATTCAGGTCTTGGCCACATTGTTCAGTGGGACAGAATGGCAGCAGAATGCCATGATAGGAAAATACATCTTATAGGGGAGAGCCTGAAATCCGACAAGTGGATGATGAAGGAAGATGTTGGTGATTTCGATGAGAAGAGCATTCTCAATTGTGGGGATGATGATGATGTGGTGGATTCTAAGCTCATAAGGCCTTTGAGGCATGACGAATCAATCTTGGCAGATCCAAATCTGGTTGGTATGCAGGTGGATGCCTTCTATGCACAGAAATGGTGTGATTCGCCCAGTGTTTTGCCAACTGGGGATGGAGGGGATGTCGGGTTTAGGCCTGTGTAAAATTAGGCGAGGGGAACGTGCGTCTTATTTCCCTCCCTCCTAGATGTAAGCAGGACCTGTAAATTCTGTACACTAGATGAAAGCTGATTTCCACCTCTTTGATTATTAACATGTCTCTTAGGTGGAACTCCAAGTAACCCTGTTTGTTTGTGTGATACAGACTGCATTTTATCAATTAAACCATGTTAACTCCGTCACTTTCTATGAATCTCTTGTTTGTTGATAGTTTGCTAATTAATGAAAGTGATTTTGTTATCATTTGAATGATCATTAATGTGGAACTTGTTGTTTGTATTCTTTTCTGCGGTTGATGATACAATTTTCTATTTTCTTTATTGCTAAATATTCTGCTATACCATGGTGCTGGTCAATCTGATATCTTTCTACTACAAACACTTGCTAGCTGTGATGGAATAGGCTGTTGAATATGTTGGCATGTAAATGGGCATATGTTGGAGATACTCAAGTTTGTAAATACATATAAAATAAGCAGGAATTTACTGAGAGCAGAATTTAATCCATAGGTGGTACTCTTCCTTCCTCAATTATTGTTAATCCGCACGAGATTTTTGTTGGAAAGTGAGTAATGGTTCTTTATATGGTAGTTCTATATTGTCCAGCAACGGGATTACAAAAACGTAAGCACATAGTAGGCTAAATTTTAGAACAATGTCATAAATTAATCTGATATTTGAGTTCTAGCACCTTTTCTCTTTGTTCCACTGCCTCTATACTCTATTGATTCTTTGAAAAGAAGCCCTTTTGACTATTGGCTCTAATTGTTGCCTGCTCTTCTTTTGGAGAGTTGAAAGTGTTCTGCAAATGTTGCATGCCATAGAAGAGTTGGTTTATAGTTATTAACATTTAGCTAAGTGGGACTTTCTGTTTTGCTGCTGTTTTTACATATGCAGGCTACATTGGTCAGCCAATTCATGCTTTTTATAGTTATTGACATTTAGCTAAGTGGAACTTTCAGTTTTGCTGCTGTTTTTACATATGCAGGCTACATTAATCAGTCAATTCATGCTTCCTTGACTATACATAGTGCTTGGTATTGTCTACTATTCCTCCTTTTCACCTTATATGATGATGCTTATGTTACTTTTTTGAATCATTATTTCTCGCTCATTCTTTTAGAATAATTTGCTTTATGGTTGCTAATTGTAGGCGAAGATATCGTTTCACTATTGAATACTCAATTTATTCTTCGGGCTGGATATGTGATGGATATGATTGCAGATTTGGCAGCACTTATAAGTTTAGCTCCTATTTGGATGCGTAAATGTTCTGTTCGGTAAATTCTCCTAATTTACTAGAGAAATTTGTAAATTTGGTAGATAAAGAGTGTGATCAAATGTTTAAAATGCAATATCAAATTCAGCCTTCAAGTCATTTTTTGAGAATAAGATAAATTACCTTGTAAGTAAAATAAGCTATTCTACCAAATCATGGATGATAAGACCTTTAAAGAAATAAAAATCAAACTCCTTAGATACAATTATACTAGAATAGTCTCAGCGAATAAGTTATCCTTGGATAGTTTATTCTGACATCCAAACAAGGCCTTAGAGTGTGTTTCATTGGACAAGTAAGGTGTACATAAGGAGTGTTCCAGATTGATGTTACGACTACCTTATGTTTGGTTTGATAGAAGTATTGGTGGAAGTGACAAGAGTATAAACCAGCTCTCTTCTAAAACTTTCACTTCTAACTGAAACTATGCCTAGTAAATTTTTTTCAGAAAATGTGCTTGAAAGCATTGTTTCCATTTGCTTTTTTTTAGTCCCTTTAAGTTGCTGCCTCCTTCAGGTCATACAGATAACGCTGTCCTTCTTGTGGGTTGATTTACAGCGGTACTTGAGTAACCAATTATTCCCTAGTGTTCTATTCTTTTCAAGAGCTCAGTAATGTATTTTAGGATGTCTTACATTTACAGAATTTTCTCCATTAGCACTTCTTTCTGGTACTGAATGCTTGTAATGGCTTTTGAAAAAAAATCTTTGTAACAGTTTTTTTTTTAAAAAAAACTTTTGTACTATGATTTGTCCTTGTAGTTCCTATACCGTGTCAGTTATTCTGATCTTCAATTTTATACTCTGTAGGTTTTTGGGCATTTGCATTTATGATACGGCATGTACATATCCATTGGATGACTCGGAATTTTACTTCTTTTTAGTCTTTATCTTATTTCGTGAGTAGAAATCATTTCTCTCGATTTCATGATTGCATTTGTGAGGTGCAAATATTTTTACCTATAAACACTTTCTTTTTACCTACCTGTAAGAATCATATGCATGCCAAAAGCTTGACTGAATTTCTATCTGAGAAACATAGCTATTTTCATATGCTATATTTATTTCCTTCTATCACATTAGCCCTATTGTGGGCAAAGATGGCGACTCATGTATATGATTGAATGCATTACACAGGTTTCAGGTGGCTGGTTTTGCATCCAGCCTCTATTCTGACTGGAGTTTGACCACTTCCAAATAGAACACTGGTGGTAGATATACGGATCACAAGGAAAGGTAAAACCAGGAGTATCTTTGCTGCATTCTTGGTTGCAGCAGCACTTGAGTAACTAATTATTCCCTTGTGTTCTATTATAGTAATAGTTCGGCATTGTATTTTTATGTCTTACATTTACATATTTTTCTCAATTAGAACTTCTTTCTGTTGCTGAATGGTTGTACTGGCTTTTGGGGGGGCAAAAATCTTTGTAATGGTTTTTGAAAAGAATCTACTATGATTTGGCCTTACGGTTCCTATATCGTGTCAGTTATTCTGATCTTCAATTTTATACTCTGTAGGTCTTTGGGCATCTGCATTTATGGCACAGCGTGTACATAGCTGTCGGATGACTTGGATTTTTCCTTCTTTTTAAGTCTTTGTCTTATTTCATGAGTAGAAATCATTTCTCTCGATTTCATGATTGCACTTACGAGGTGCAAATATTTGTACCTATAAAAAATTTTCCTTTTTTCCTACCTGTAAGAATCATATGCATGCCAAAAGCTTGGATGAAATTCTATCTGAGAAAAATAGCTATTTTCATATGCTACATTTATTTCCTTCTATCAGATTAGTCCTATTGTGGGCGTAGATGGCGACTCATGTATATGATTGAATGCATTACACAGGTTTCAGGTGGCTGGTTTTGCATCCAGCTCTATTCTGACTGGAGTTTGAGCACTTCAAAATAAAACACTGGTGGTAGATATACGGATCACAAGGAAAGGTAAAACCAGGAGAACCTTTGCTGCACTCTTGTTAAAGGCTGGAATAATTAAATAAGATCTCCTAGAAAGGTAATATCTAGAATGAGTGAGTGTGCAATAGAGCGATAGATGTCTCTTGATGTCGTACCCATAGTTATTCCTGGAAGTGTCTTTTGATCCATTCTTGGATGAACTCTGCTGTCTTAAATCAAATCTAATTGTTTTTCTCCTTTGTGGTTTATGAAAGGGGGAGTTTTTTTATTGCTAGGTGCTAGATGGTCTTCACTCTTTGGGTTAGTAGCGTTCGATTAGTACCAGAGCATGGGAGCTTCAATTCTTTATCTTTTTGGATGTTTTATGCATGGTAAATAACTTCGTCGTAGGTAGGACTTCAAATTGGCTTTTGTGTCATAGTGCACATGTAGTTTATTATCTTGCTATTCAAAGTGTAGCACTTTGCCTTTATGTGGTTTTTCTTGTAGTTTTCTTAAGAGATTCTATTCAGTGGCAAAGCAATACATATTATAATCCACATGCTGGTAAACTGCGAATCGCAAAGGTTGTAAAGTGCTATAGTTTATCAATGTGGTTCATGAAATGTAGCACAGTGGGGCCCTTTCTAAAGTCAGGTCCTTATAGAAAACTAGTCAATATGGCAAGCCGAAATTACTACTTTGTGGTTCATAATATGTAGCATGTTGCTGTTACCCTTTCAAATATCAAGTCCTTATAAAACTTAAATAGAAGTCATACGGTGCTAAGAGGCTACACTTTGAATTTTAGGATAGTTAATTGCAAACTCGATATACCTTAGGAAATCTTTTTGAAAATTTTTCTATATTTTATTTGATTTTTCCTTCCTACTGTGGCTTTTCTGAGTTGCTTTAGATATAGCATATGCATGATTAATATCTTTTGTGGATACCCTTGGAATCAATGTTTAAAGTGTCGCCCCATGTCGTAAGGCACGGGGCGGCACGTACCGTGTCCAAGAAGGGGGCACGGTATGGGGGGTTCTCAGACCCCCCTTCCGTGCCGCGGCACACACCTGCGTGCCGTGCGAGACAATGCGATACACAGGTGTGCCGCGGCACTGTGCCATGCCAGCGCTGTTTTTTTTGTTTTTTGTTTTTTTTTTTGTTTTGTTCTTTGGGGTACCAAGAATCATCTGGGTACATCTTCCCTCATCTCTTCTTTTTATTTTTTGTCCTTATGGACTTTTTTTTTTTCGTTTTGACTTAGATGCTTTTTTTTTGGCTTTTTGGTTTTTTTTTTTTTGGTTTGATTTTTGGGTAACCCGAAGCATCTCTCCTTTCTCCTTTTTACTTTTGTCATGTTGCACTTTTTCTTGACTTCATGCAACCTCCCCTCCTGTCGCGCCCCGCCTTCCTTTTTCTTCCCCCTCTCTTTCTCCGGTGCCTGACTACTTTCTCCTCTGCTCTCTCTTTTCTTTTCTTCTCAGTTCTTACATGTCTTTCTAAAACTATTTTTTTCTTCTTTTTTCCGTCACTTGAAAAGGAGGCAAAGACATTGCAAATTGCAGATTTGCTTGTTAGGTAAGTCAAAAAAATTATGATTTAATTTTTTTTTATCAATATAGGGGCAAATTTTTAATTGACATATTCAATCCACTGCAGACATTCACTTTCTTTTTACAAATTATTTTATCAAAATTTTTTACACCACAAAGTTTTCGGCGAATTAGGGGAACAAAATTAATCTCGTAAATAAATTTTGAGGTAAATTAGTCATAAAATTTTGTTTTTGCATTAGAAGATTTAAAATATTGATAAAATTAAAAGCTAAATTAAATCATTTGATACTTAAATTTATTTAATTTATTGCTATTCTTTTGATGATCTAATAATTTTTCAAAAAAATTAATAAAAAATAATTTTTTGAAATAAATTTAAAAAATAATTTTAAAAATTATTTTCTTTGTATCTTCTTATAAAAGAAAGATAGTAATACGATCAAAATAATTATTGTACTTGAGAATTTTGTTATTGTATTTTAATTTCTATTCTACATCAGGTATAGTTGTACTTTATATATAGAAAACTTACATGCATATTAACTGATGAGTATAGTAAGCTATATATAGCAAATATTCATAATTATTTGTCTAATTTTTTGAAAATAACATTATAAGAGCTTATTGGAACAAAAAAAGCTTAAATAAGTCCATGGTAAAGCGGCCAATAAGAGGTCATGTGTATTCGTCGGCACGCACGCGTATCACGTGTCGGCATGGAAGCGTATATGTGTTGTACTGTGTCAGGGAAAGAGCGGCACGCCTCCGTGCTACGACACTTTAAACCTTGCTCGGAATAAGTTGTTATTGAATATTTTTGGTCTTTTAACTTACTATTATTATTAGAGTGGGCATTTGCAGGACTTTTGATTTGATAGTCAGTTAGCCTGACATTTTAAAACTGTTTGTATTGTCTCAGCCACTTGTGTTATTGTTGTTTCAATATGGTTTGATTATATGACAAGTTGTCAGTTTGTGTTACATTTGGTGTTAAATAAAAGTTTGATTGATCGTTTTTCTTTTACTAGAAATTCGAGGTGGAAAAGTGAATCATTTCTAAAAGTTTGATTGATCGTTTTTCTTTTACTAGAAATTCGAGGTGGAAAAGTGAATCATTTCTACCTTTGTTTCCTGGGGGAAAATTGTTATTTTCCATAAAGCTGTCTGATTTCTACTCAAGCAGTTCATTTAGAGTTTAATCATTTATGTATATATATGATTAGCGCTATTGCTAGTTGTATTTTACTTGTAGATTGTCTTATTTAACACAACCTGCACTATAAGGTGTTTTTTGTAATTGTGTTTACTATATATTCTATGGAAATCCTAGAGGGAGCCTTATGGCTTTATCAAATCTTTCATGGTATAAGAGTCACAAACTCTTTAGGAAAAATCAATAGAGCCATCATCCTTTTTTTTTCCTTTCTATCGCTAGTTTTCTTTTTCCTCTCTATGATTGTTCTATCGCTACTGCAGTACTGCCGATACAGTACCATCACTACAGTATTTTGCTACAGTGACACTGCGCTACTGCTACAGTGATTTACTACACCGTTCAATTTGTGGTTATTACTCGCTGGTTTTCTTGAGAGTACTCGTCTATCGCTGATTTTTGTTCTTTATTTTTGCTGCCGCAGAGTTATTCCTTATTCTCTTCGTCTTTATTTTTTGATGGCGGTTAACATTTTTTCTCTACCTGTGGTGAATATCATGACTTTTATTCTTATAAAGCTATCAAACACTGCATACTTGGTTTGAAAATAGGTGTTCCTTAACTTGTTGAAAAGCTTTGGAGTAGCCTCACACATTTGATGGAATGGGTGTACCACCATTAAGGACGGTAGAGGTTGACAAAAAGTTAGCACCAAGTCCTAATTATTTACAATGGGACAGAGAGGATACTACAATCCTCTCATGGATTAATGCAACATTACCCCTACCTATTCTTCAGATGGTGATATCCAGTTTGCCGAAGTCAGCTCGCGACGCCTGGGTCTTCATTGAAAATTACTTCCTTGACAAGACTGCTTCTACTGCCTTTTCTCTTAGGGCGTAATTGCGTAGCATTAAAAATGGGTCAATGACTACGTCAGAGTATATGTAGGAGGTCAAATCTATCAGACACTTCTAACTATTGGGAAAGGTGAGTTCGATCACAATCTCGTGATGATTGTTCTGCTAGGGCTCCCAATAGAGTGTCGCGGTTTTGTGAGTGCATTGGATGCTCATAAAACCAAGCCGAGTTTTGATCAGCTTCGTCCTCCTTTATTGCAGGAGGAAATAGAAATGCAACGTCACTGGAGCCATACTACATTCTTATTCGGAGATTCTAGTGCCCTCTATGCAAACTGTGGACGAGGAACTAGGAGAGGCAAGAATAATATATCTAGAGGAGGACGAGGACAAGAAGGTGGTCATCATCCATAGCCTGGGCGTGGGCAGCATGGAGAAGCACCGTATCAACAATTTTCATCTACAAAACCTACGCATCCTTGACAATACCCACCTATGCCTGAACAACTTCCTCAGCATTGTCCTGAACCAATGATGCCTCAAGCTGGAATTCAGTGTCAAAGCTGTGGTAAATTCAACCACATTACTCTCAAGTGTAGGCAGAGGTTCAACTATACCTTTATTGTGGATGACATATTGTAAACTATTGCTGCCACGAGCCTTCAAGAGCCTTCTGAGAAGGTGTGGTACCTTGACACTGGAGCGTCTAATCACATGATGTCGGATGCAGCCATGCAGGTATACTTTTTGATTCTAAGCCTCACTTTGGAACAGATAAAATATTTGTTGATAATGGTCATTTGCTTCCTATTACTCATACAGGTGAATCTACTTTGAATACTTCATCCAAACCCTTTTGTCTCAAAAACGGTCTTGTTGTTCCTCAGATTAAAAAAAAAAAACTTGCTCTCTGTTAGTAAATTTTGTACTGATAATAACTTCCTTAAGTTTGGTTCTGCTGGTTTTGTGTGAAGGAGAAGGGAACAGGGAATGAGCTTCGATGCTGTAGTTCAGGAACTTCACTTTATCCGTCATTGACAGTTGCAAGTATTAGAAATAACAACAGGTGCTTTGGTTACCTCAAAAGTTAATAGTGGGGACTTATGGCATAAAAGATTAGGGCGTCCAAGTTTAGATGTTTTATCCAAATTTATTGAAGACAATAATTTTATAGGAGAGTTTGAAGTTAAGATGTCTTATTACAATTCTTGTAATATCATTAAACATGTTAATCTTTCATTTAAAAAAAATCACAATCTCAATCTATTTCTTTATTTCATTTAATAAATCACAATCTCAATCTGTTTCTCTATTTCATTTAATAAATCACAATCTCAATTTGTTTCCCCATTTTATTTAATTCATTCAGATGTTTGGCAATCACCTATTTATTCTATTTCTGGTTATAAATTTTATATTGTTTTCGTAGACATATCTTTTGAAACATGAATATGAGGTTTTTGATTATTTTTTTGAATTTAACGCTATTATTGAAAATATTTTTGATAAGCAAATTAAGTTTTTCCAATATGATGGAAGAAGATAATTTGTCAATGAGAAATTTTCGTCTCTTTTTTGTCAAACTGATATTATTCATCGTATGTCTTGCCCTTACACACCACAATAGAATAGTGTAGCTGAGAACAAACATAGAAATTTGATAAATGTAGGGAGAGCCATTCTTTTTCATTCTTTAGCCTTCTTGTTTTGGATAATGCCCTAATGCAATCTTTTTTTCTTACCAATCGCTTGCCCTCTCTTATTGTTCTTGAAAGGAAGTCACCATACCAACTTTTATATGGTCTTAATCCTCCAGACTTGCAACTTGTGATAGTTTTTTGGATGCTTGTGTTATCCAACTTACAGGGCCTTGCGAGTTACAAACTCTCACCTCGTCCCTTACTTTATGTCTACCTTGGCATTTCTGATAAACACAAGGTTTGTTTTTATTCACAGACCGGTAAAGTTTTTATCTCTCGCCATGTTACTTTTGTTGAGTATATTTTAATTTCTTGCCTCTCTAAATTTTCTCAAACTAATAGCTCTGACTTTCAAATGTTTCAAGATTTTCTTGCTAATCCTCCTTTGTTAGGAGCGATCCTTCAACTCTTGAAGTCATTGTAAGTTTTAATTTTCTTCCCTCAGAGGATTATTTGATTGTTCCTTCTTCCTCCACTTCCAATTTACCTGTTTTTGAAGCTATAGAGATCACTAATACGAACAATAATTTTTTTGGTCCATTGACTGGAACTTTAGTGCACCCACCGCCGTGTGTCAGAAACATCTCCGAGTATATACGAAGAAATCTACTTCCAAACATTCTACTATTGAACCATTACCTTCCTCACCACCACTTGACCCACAATTACCATAAGCTGACCCTGTATCCTCTACATCCACTTTATGTTTGCTACCACCACTTCAACACCAACCACCAACCGCACCTCCCTATCTATATCCTTCACAACTCATGGTATTCTTACACAGTCCATGACTAACCAGCAAGATACTTCCACCTCTCTCTTGGCTTCTTCACAATCTACTCTTTTAGTTAAATCTAATAATTTCTCTGAAGCGTTTCAGGATGTAAGATGATGTCAAATCATGCAAAAAGAATTTTAGGCTCTTCTCTTTAACTCTATCAAGGACCTAGCTGCTCCACCAACCTCTATTGATCTTTTTGGGTGTAAATGAGTCTATAAAGTAAAGCAAAAAGCAGACGGTTCATTGGAGTGTTAGAAAGCTTGTCTTTTTGCACAAGGCTTCAAGCAGCAACAAGGGATTGATTTTGACGAGACTTTCTCCTGTCGTGAAGTTTACTGCTATTCGAACAATTATTTCTGTTGCTGTATTTTCTGGCTGGACTCTTTGCCAACTCAATGTAAAGAATGCTTTTCTTCATGGTGTTCTAAACAAAGAACATTATATAAAACAACCTCTTGGGGTTGTTCATCCTTCGTTGTCTATCATGTTTGCAGACTTCACTAGGCTATTTTTATTAACTCAAATAGGCTTCCCGAGCTTGGTTTCAACATTTCACATCTTTTTTATTTGAGCTAGGATTTACTGGGAGTTCGGCTGATCTTTCTATGTTTACCTTCCATAATAAGGAAGGAATTCTCATTCTCCCTCTATGTGTTGATGATATTATCATCATAGGCAGCTCATCCTCTATGCTGAACTCCTTAATGTTCTCACTCCAGACAGAATTTGCTATGAAAGATCTGTAACCTCTTCATTTTTTTTTTTTTTGGGAGTGGAAGTAACTAGTTCAGCTTATGGTTTTTAGCCAACTCAACAGAAATATGCTCAACAGCTACTTGAGCGGCATGGTATGCTTTCAAGCTAGTCTGTTTCTACTTCGCTATCATCTGCGATTCAGCTGTCTTCTCATGAGGGTAGCTTACTTGAGGATCCCTATATCTACCTTCAGATTGTTGGTGCACTCCATTAACTTACCTTCACTAGACCAAATATCTCATGTGCTATGAATCTGTTTCTACAAGCACCTCGAGACCTCACCTTCATGCTACTAAGCGCATTCTACATTATTTCAGACTTCAGAGGGACAATAAGTTATGGCCTTCATTTTTCACGTTGTACTTCTCCCTCTCTTATTGCCTACTCTGATGTTGATTGAGCTGGTTGTACTGACACTCGTTGTTCAATTTCTGGTTTCTGTATTTTTCTTGGTTTCAATCGAATTTTGTGGTCTTGCTAAGAAATATTTGAGAATCTCTCACTCTAGCTTTGAAGCTAAGTATCCTAGTATTGCATTCTCTCTTACTGAGAGTTGTTGGATCTCTCATTTGCTTCAGAATCTTGGTGTGTCACTACGCTATCCTCTCACTATCTGTTGCGACAATCTTAGTACAACATACATTGCAGCCAATCCGGTATTACATGCACGGACGAAACATATTGAACTAGACCATCATTTTTTTTACGTGAGAAAGTACAATTCTGTAATCTCTCTTTAATTCACCATCTTTCTGATAATTTGTCTACTGCTCGCTTTATTGTACTTGTATTAATCTTCACATTCAGCCTCGGGATGCTAAGATTGCGGGGGGTTGTTAGAGTCTAATCATTTATGTATTTTTATGATTAGCGCTATTGCTGGCTGTATTTTACTTCTATAGGGTCTAATTTAACACCTGTATTATAAGGTGTTTTTTGTAATTGTGTTCACTATATATTCAATGGAAACTAGTTTCTCATTTTTCTTTGCTGTATTTAGTTTCATTTTCCGTTTAACACAAATACATAATTTTAGCTGTTGGCTTAATGTTTAATGTAGAGACATTCTTGTTTTCTTTGTTCAAGTTTTACCTTTTCTGCAATTAGAACAAAATTTTATTTGGGTACTTCATCTTATTTCTTGGTTACACATGTTAGTATGATTCAGTATAAAATTTGAATAGCTTGAATTACGCAGAAGAATTTTCTTGGTGAGATTAGTTGGTGTTTGAGTATAAAAAAGAGTAAGAAAAAAATTCATATAAGAGCACAAGAGTTAAGCAAATTAGAATAGAAGTCCTATTCTCTTTAGGAATTATATTTTTATAATAAAAAAAAAGAGAAAGACAAGGAAAGTTCAATAAAATAAGGAAAAAAAAAAGAAAGCGCCACATCCTTTCGCTTGGATTCGTACAGGAAAGAGGGTGGGCCTCTCTATTCCTCCAACAAAAACAACAAAAAATGTGAAAACAATAGAAAGAAATAGACGATAAGAGAAAGGTGGCACCTCCCTTCCCTCCAAAAGGAGGGAAAAAAAAAAGAGAAAAGAGAAAGAGAAAGAGAAACAAAAGAAGAGAAAAAAATTTAAATTAAAAAAACATATAGAAAATATGCCTAAAAAAATTGGTATAAATTATTTGAATGGCACCAAATGCTTTATCTATATAAATATATGAATTTTCAGTTTCGATACAGGTGGCAGCGAGGGGCGGAGGCGCGGGCGCTGGCACAAGCGGGTGGAGCCCAGCCGGGGGAGAAGGGAGGGATTTTTTTTTTCTCTCTTCAATTTTTTTTTTCTATATATATGAGAAGAAGATTTATAATTTTTTTGTTTAGTATAATCTAATTTTTATATTCTTTACTATAAAAATTTAAAATATATAAATAATTTTTAAATAGTTTAGGCTGTTTGTATTAAATATAAATTTTAATTTTATTAGATTGAGCATTTAGATATAAATTATACATTAAAAAATAAAAGAAAAATTGCTGAAGTTTAAGTAATTTTATATTTTATAAAATTTAGTTGTGAGAATCGTATAAAATATATTAAATAAATTTGTAAAGCTAAACGATATATTCAGATTTTTGAAGTCAAAGTACCCATTGACTGACTCAAATCTAATATATAGAAAATTTGGATAATCAAAACAAAATTTTGGAAGATTGGATAAATACTTTTTATCTTTAAAACTATAAGACGAGTGACACTTTAATCCCCGAACTGTAATACGTTATGATTTAAACTATAAGGCATGCGGCATTTTCATCTTCAAACTTTAATTAGTTACAATTTTTGACTTGAAATATTAGGTATATTATTTTAGTTCTCAACGTTTATTGCTGCTATAAATATCATTATTATTCGTATGGTTTTTGCTCTTATTTTTTTTAATCCTTATAATTTATTCTTATTTTTTTTATTGCAGCAATAGTTGCTTATTCTTCAGTTGCTTCTTTTTTTATATAAATTCTTGACTCTTTGTTTTTACTTTTTTTTATTTTATTTGTTTATTTATTTATACATAATTGTCCCGCCGCAACGCGCGGGTCCTTCACTAGTACATCATAAAGACGATGAAGGTTTTTTCTTTCTTTACTAGGTTTCTTTTTTGAATTATTTTTCAGAAGAAATAGTTTTTGAAACTCTTATAAATTAGATCATGAATTTAAAATAAAAAGGTTAAAGAATCAGGAAGAGAAGAGAACAAGAATAGTGAAGAAGAAAAAAGGGAGATCTCCAACAACGAAAAAAAACAAGAAAGTGAGCAAAAAAGATGATTTTTTTTTTTTTTTTTTCCCACTCTTCCTCTCTCACAAGTGTGAGGCATTTCCCTATTCTTCAATTCTCTTCTTTCGAACAAAGAGAGGAGAGGTGTGCGCTTCCTTCCATCCCCCCAACCCCCCTCCCTCAACCCCCACAAAAAAGGGGAAAAAATTTGCAAGGAGGTACCGTGGCCTTATGTTCTTCTTCGATGATGACCACGGCGGCGGTAGTGGTAGCGGTAGCGATGACGACATGTAGGAGATCCCATGGCCTTCCTCTTCTCTGACAATGGCGATGCGAGAGGAGGCCTTGTGGCTTTTTCTTCGATTTATCGGCGGCATCAACTGTGCACGAGGGCCCACGGTTTGTCCCTTTCTCTTTGGTGACGATAGCGACTTAAAGGCTATTCAGGCAGCAAGATAGCAACGGGATGATGAATGCACGTAAACGACATAGTAACTATCTTATTATCGGTTTAATCGATAGTCATCTTCGTGATAGGCTCGACACAAGCAAAATTGACACTAGGCTGTGTTTGTTGTCATAAGCATGCATTCACTATCATCAAGTAGCTGTGAATTATGACCCAAAATCAACACGTGCACACAAATGATATGACGACGATCCTCGTGTCAGGGTGATCGAGCGGCCGTCTTCGTGATACGCTTGACAAGATCAAACTTGATATTGGATCGTTGCCCTTGCTGAACCCATGTTCATGTCTACTATACCGAGCACCCATTTTCGTGATAGGCTCAACATGGTCAAATCCCTATTTGAACCACAATAATAATGAAAGTTAAAAAATACGTAAAAAAATAAAATGAATAAAAGATAAAATAAAGAAAAATAAAAAATATCTGCCTTGGATCGCCGTCTTCATGATAGGCTTAATCTGTTCGACTTAGACCAAATCTTTGTCTTTGTGATAGGCTCGATTTGGGTTCGTCTTCATCGAATCACTGTCTTCGTGAAACTTGATTTGGTTTAGCTTACACCAAATCACCGTCTTGGTGATAGGCTTGTTTTGAGTTCGTTTTCACTGAATCGGTGTCTTCGTAATAGGTTTGATTTGGGCTTGTGTTCAGCAAATCGCCGTCTTCGTGATGGACTTGTTTCGGTTCAGCTTAAACCAAATCGTCGCCTTTGAAACTTGATTTGGTTTAGCTTAAACCAAATCACCGTCTTGGAGATAGGTTTGTTTTGAGTTCGTTTTCACTGAATCGGTGTCTTCGTAATTGGTTTAATTTGGGCTTGTGTTCAGCAAATCGCCGTCTTCGTGATGGGCTTGTTTCGGTTCAGCTTAAACCAAATCGTTGCCTTTGTAATTGGCTCGATTTTGTTTGTTTTCACTGAATCGCCATCTTCATGATAGGCTTAATTTGGATTCATTTTCACCAAATCACCGTCTTCGTGATAAGCTTATCCGGTTTGGGTGAAACCAAATCACCGTCTTTTTGATAGGCTCGATTTGGGTTTCGTTTTCACCGAATTGCTGGTCTTCGTGATAGGCTTGATTCGGTTTGGCTTAAAACAAATGGTCGTCTTCGTGATCGGCTGGATTTTGGTTTGTTTCATCGAATCGCGGTCTCCGTGATAGGTTTGATCTTGTTCGACTTAAACCAAATCGCCGCCTCCGTGATATGCTCGATTTGGGTTTGCCTAAACCAAATCGCTGTTTCGTGAAGGGTTTGATTTGGATTCACCTTCACCAATTCGTCGTTTCCATGATAGGCTTGAATCGATTCGAACCAAATTGCTGTCTCCGTGATAGACTCGATTTGGGTTTTTTTTCACCGAATCACCGTTTTCGTGATAGGCTTGGTTCGGTTTGACTTAAAACAAATCGTCGTCTTCATTATAGGCTTGATTTGGGTTTGCCTAAACCAAATCACCGTCTTTGTGATAGATTTGGTTTGAGTTCACCTCTGTCGATTTGCTATTTTCATGATAGGCTCGATCCAGTTTATTTTAAATCAAATTGTGTGATAGGCTTGATTTAGGTTTGTTTTCAACTTTACATCATACCGTTGTCTTCGTGATAGGCTTGATCCGGTTGTTTTATACCAAATTGCCGTCTATGTGATAGGCATGATGGTTCGACCAACTAAACCACCATTTCATGATACTTTTGGATGGGTTTGTCTAACCAAACCATCGGGAATGTATTTGATAAATGGTTCATGATCTTGACGTGAGTTTTCAACTCAAACCGAACCAAATTACTCACGCTAACAATCGTATTCAGAC
>NC_033628.1:8270305-8366473 GCF_001540865.1 Ananas comosus
GCTTATGCATCATATATTAGTTGCATGTATATATTGATACTTCCTCTTTTTCGAAATAGAAGTAGAATAATCCTGGATACTTGCGAGTGAGAAGATTTAGAGTAGATTTGAACTGTCTTGTCAGCAAAAGGGCAGGGGAATGCGAATAATATGTTTAGGCTGCATTTAAGAGAGACAGTGACGTGCAATTGGTCTTTGCTTTTTTTTTTCCCCCCACTTTTTTAAATGATCTTCTGATTGCAAGTAATTACTCTAATAAAGGTGATCACAGTTTGCTTAGTTGAAATGTCATTAAATTGCAGTCAGGTAGATGTCTTACCTACTAGTCGGGTTGATAAATTTGAGAACAAACTTAAGAAATTGAGAACTGTGGTGAAACAACTGTGAAACTATGTACCTGATCTGAAGTGTAATGTTTGTGATTTATTGGATGCTGGACTGAGAATGTGCTTGATAGTTCTTTTGCAGATTCATGTGCTGATAAAGTTTACAAGCATTTTATTAGCATTATTCTTCATGTATATTGAAATTAGCGTGCCAGTGACTACTTTGCTATCGTCAAAACTTGATATGCTTCATAGATTCAAACCCTGATTTACTTTGTAGATACGTACCTTGATCAAGAAAACATGCTTATACTATTGTTACTTATCTTATGCATATATGATAAGATAGATTTGTTAAGGTGTTTGCTAGACTACCTTCATCAGATATTGACTGATGTATTGGATGATATTCGTGTTATGTAATTTCTAAAGTTTTGATGTAAATCAAACCCTGGAGTTCCAATTTCAGAAATTTCTGTTGTTTTAGCAGTTTCCATTTTCTATATCGGTATTTGGTTTGAAAGCTTTCGGATTTTATACTGGTATTTGGTTAGCCATAGTCTTCAACTTCCGAAATCATGTGATCTCACGATAATTTGATATGGGAAGAGATACTTTATTTTAATTTTATGAAGAGCATTGCTTAGTTTGTGTAACAATCTACTAAAGAGATCAATGCACAAGCAATATTATAACAATACGTGAATAGATTATATTTCCCACCATCAGCTAGTTTCAGCCACGTTGAGCTGATGCTCTGAAGGGCTTTTTCTTTGGGATGTTCTTGTAGGAATCGAAATATATCAATTTCATTGTGGTCTCAGAAGCCAGTTTTTGTTTGGAGGTTAGATAATCTTAATCCAAATTAGGGTTGGGCTTGGAAGGCTCCTAATACATTGGCAACTGACTGAAATCAAAGCATTTTCGTTTTGGTTTTGTAGTTTCCTTGGCAACTTCATGAACTGGTTTATCTTCTTGCTTCTAGTGACACATGAATCCTAGTGACATGTTGAACTAATAGAGAACAAACTAGTGGATTGGACATAGAAAACATTATGAACATTGAATTAAATGATGCATTGGTTGTCATTGTGATATTGAATGTGAACCTTGTGATAGAACTGTGAATTGGATATAATGTGTTGTGCATGAAAGGGTTATGGCATGAATTATTCTTATGATTAGCATTTGCTGCTGCGGAATAAGGCCCCCTTCCGGGGGGGCCCGAGCCATCAGTGAGGGAATTCATTAGAGGAATGTTTCCAATAAAAACGGTTCTTTGACTGTAAGATTATGTTTGTTTTGAATGTGGCCCTTGTAGACGTGTTTACAAATAATTTGGAACTTTTTTCTTCTATGTTTCTCTTATTTTTGTCTGTTACGATATTTGTGTTTTGAACGTCGGCCTGGTATACATGTTTACAAGAAATTTAGAACAAAATCCCTGCATTTAGTGTTAGAAGAAAAAGTTTGGAAGTTAACCGTCATGCCCCAGATTCGAGGCGTAACGGATGCTGTATATATACTAGAAGAGTAAATATGTAGTATGAGAAAAGAACAAAACAGAAACAGATAGAAACAGATGGTAATGTATAAAACACTAAGGGTGCGTTTGATTCAAGTTATGTAATATTACAAAGTATTTCAATATATTCATATATCTTGGATTTCTAAATGAGATTACTACTTATGTTGCATGAGTGCGTTTGGTTTAATATGGTAATGTAATGTTGGATTGTAGTGTTTAATTATAGCATTACTATATTTGGTTTTGTCTATAAAATTCAGTAATCTAGACAATAAAGTATAGTCTATTCTAAAATTGCCTTTAGCCATATTTTGTAAACTTTTTTTTAATTGTTTACAAATAATATTTTTTTACTAAATTTTATTATTAATAATTTAATTTTTTAAAATTTAAAATTTAAAATTTAAATTTGAACTATGAAATTTATAAATTTAAAATCTAAAATATAAATATAAAATTAAAAATTAAAAATCTTAATTTAAAATTAATAATATTAATTTTGGAACTTATCCAAAAGTTGGTGGCCCTTTAAAAAAAAAATTTCGAGAACTTATCTCTATAGCATCATCATACAGATAAAAAATAAGTACTTATATTAAAATTTAATTTGAAAAACGTTGACGCTGCACAAAACACATTTCTTTACATGACCTTAGTTATTACATCACTTTTTGCAGAATAAAATCTACTACATCACTATAAAGATGTAAATTTGAAAAAGAAATGTATTATAAGAATAAAACCTACTACACCTTGCGTTACGGATTGGGTGCAAGTCGGATACAACGGATGTAAATCGAAGAGGGCTACCAGAGTCCTCTTCTATGTCCACATTTCAAAACTTCGGAAATGTAGGTAGAAATATCAGAGAGAGGAGATCTTAGAAAAGGGACCTATTTATAGAATAATGGAACCCCTGAATATCCTGAATCTTACATAGAGATTAAGATAAGGATTAGGATTAGAATATCTATTAACATATAATAGATAATTATTAAGAGATATGTTTCCTAACTGATAAGAAATATATAATTTATTTTTATCCTAAACTTATTAGAATAAATCAGGATCCATATCTTATGTGGATCAGGTTAAATCATGATCCGCCAATATGGACATACCATATTGCAACACTCTCTAGCTCTAATCTGGTTTGCTAGATTTTCAAAGGCTATATTACCTCAAATTATGTGGCGTTCAACATTTTGGGTTTTCAAATATTATGTTATAATTTTTGGTTTGAATTATTTTAATATTTTCTATCTCTAATTCTTTTATAAATAAAATTTTATAAAAGAATTTAATCACTAATAGCTTATGTGAAAGCGGGGATTAGCCGTGGGGTTACCGAGCACACATCAAATCCACACAGCATACGAGCGCAAGGAATAGGATCTTTCGTAGACGTAAAAGATGAGAACGATCGTAGAGAAACAATCACGAAAATAATAAAGCAATAGAAGGAACAAGAAAAGACAATAACACAAAATTTACATGGTTCGGCCAACAATGAGTCGACCTACGTCCACGGGCAAGACCACCTCAATGCGTTCTTCGATTAATCCACGGCACAAAAGTACAAGGAGTAGATTGGATTACAAGAAACTCTCTCTCAAGAGCTCTCCACGTTTTCTTCTCAATTAGGGTATCTACAATGAAGCACTCATGAGAAACCTCCAACAACGAGGCTCTAACTCAAAAGAACAATTATAAGGGTTAATATAATCCTAAACTCCAATTCAAGTAGTAAACGATCTCCGCCGTCCATCTGTGCCATCGATTCATATCTAGCTGTCGATTTCCTCTTAAAAATCCTTTTTGTAGCGATCCTGGACCATCACTAATCTTTTGGAACAAGATTAGATCCAATTGGAATCAAATTCTGCATATTCAACCCGTTGCAGAACTGTGTACCGATACTCGAAGTCGCGTATCGGTACTTAATACAAAAATAGATAACTACGTACCGGTACTCAGAATCACATATCGGTACTCAGTACAAAAGCAATTTTTTCAGCTCTCGGGTTCTGAGGAACTACTGAGGAACTGCTGAGGAACTCAATAGTACCAGTACTAAAACTTCAAGTTTCGGTACCCAACATCCAAAAACCTCAAAACTTCGATTTTTGCACCATGAAATCGACTCGGAACATAGCTTTACATAATCCAACAATGCTCCCACTTTAAGACATGTGCCGAATATCATAGATTACCACAAAATTTAGTCTTGCCAAACTCCCACTCTCCTTACGTAGCTCCAAGACCGAGATAAGTTATGCTTCAATTGAACTTCGTTCGAGTCACCGGCTTCATCAAAATATCCACTTGATTTGCATCGGTATGAACCTTCGACAATGAGATAAGACCTTCATACACCATATCTCGTACAAAGTGATAGTGAAAATCAATGTGCTTTTGTCCGAGAGTGAAACGCCGGATTCTTTGACAAGTGCATCGCACTTTGACTATCACAATTTACTCTCACTACACCTGGCTTCACTTTCAATTCTCCTAGAAGATTTTTCAACCAAATAGACTCCTTATAAGCATGTGCCATTGCCATGTACTTCGCCTGCGTCATAGACAAAGCGACCATTGACTGAAGCTATGACTTCCAACTAATAGCACCACCGCCCATAGAGAAAATATAGCCCGTGGTAGACTTTCTCCTATCTCTATCTCCTGCGAAATCTAAATCCACACATTCGGCACACTCTAAACCTGCAGAACCATAAGAGAGTGAAAAATCCGTAGTACCCCTCAAATACCTAAGGATCCACTTCACTATATTCCAATGTTCACAACCCTGATTCGTCATATACTAATTTACTGCTCGCACTACTGCTTGAGCAATGTCTGATCTCGTGCACACCATGGCAAACATAAGGCTCCCTACTGCCGATGAATATAGTACCCGAGCCATGTCGGCCTTTTTCGCTTCCGTATCCGGTGATTGTTCGGCCAACAACTTTAAATAAATAAGAAACATGGTAGAAACTGGCTTTGCGTTCTGTATGTTGAAGCTCCGCAGAACCTTCTCCACATAACCCTTTTGTGAAAGCCAAACCTTCCCATTCTTCCTCTCCCACAGTACCTTCATCCCGAGTATTTGATTCACAGCTCGTAGGTCCTTCATATCAAACTCACTGGCTAACTTAGTCTTCAGGGTAGATATCCGGCTTTTGCTGTTTCTCGCGTCTACCATGTCGTCGACGTACAATAGTAATATACAGAAGCTTCCATCATTTTATCCATAGAAATATGCACAATGATGCGCTTCAAGCCTATCAAAACCCGAACTCACAATAAAGGAATCAAATCGCTTGTACCAACACCTTGGGGCCTATTTCAATCCGTATAATGATTTGTTCAACTGACAAACAAAATGTTCCTTGCCTCTTTCGACAAAGCCATCTGGTTGCGACGTATATATCTCCTCCTCTTGGTCACCATGCAAGAATGTCATTTTCATATCCATCTGTTCGAGCTCCAAATCTATGACTGCCGCGGTCACCAAAACGACCTGAATAGTGGTAAGACGAACCACCGATGAGAAGATCTCATCGAAGTTAATCCCCAGCTTCTGAGCATAACCCTTCACTACCAACCTCGCCTTGAATCTCTCGACATCCCTGTTCGCATTCTTTTTCACCTTAAATACCCACCGGCATCCAATCGCATTCATTCCCTTTGATAAATCAACAAATTCCTAAGTCCTGTTCTGCCGAAGTGACTCCATCTCCTCCTCCATCACGCATTGCCACTTTCCAGCATCGGTCAACTCACAAGCCTCCATATATGAAGTTGTCTTATCTTCCTCCGCCAAAGCAATATATGCACTAACATGGTTAGCAAAATGATTAAATGAAGTAATAGAGTCATCATACCTCGCGGGAGGTCTAATGACTTTCCTAGGACGCTCAAAATCTGCTGGTGGCTCCACCGATGAATTTGTATCTTCAGATGATTGTGGAGACTCCAAGTCCGATTCATTATCAACCACCTCGTCGTCTTACTGTGCTTGCTCAACTTGCATCTCATCACATGCTTCAAACAGCTCAATTGGAACCATAGCATCATCATCATGCTTTTCCTTGGTGCCTTGAAAGGACCCTTCATTGAAGACAACATCACGGCTTACGACAATCCTGTGGGTAGTAGGGTCCCACAATTGATACCCCTTAATGCCTTTTGCGTAGCCGAGAAATATACACCTCCGAGAGTTCTTATCCAATTTTGATCTCTTCTCTTTTAGTATCCACGCATAAGCGTCACATCCAAAAACATGAAGATAGGAGTAGTCAACGGGCTTGCCGCTCCAAACTTCCTCAGGAATTTCCAAATCAAGCGATTTTGTCGGTGCTCGATTGATTAAATAACAAGTGCTCACGACTTCTGCCCAAAATCTCTTGTTGAGTTTTGAAGTATTCAACATGCTCTGAGTCCTCTCTATGAGTGTTCTATTTAACCTCTCCTCTACACTATTTGTTGTGGTGTACCGGGTACCGTGAGGTGCCGCTTAATTCTATGTTCACTACAAATCTCATCAAATTCTCTTAAACAATACTCCCCTTCGCTTTTCGAATGTAGGCACTTAATTTTTAAACCCTTTTCATTCTCTACAAAAGCTTTAAATTTCTTAAAAGTTTTAAACACGTCGGACACACCCAAGCCTTCCGAGAATAATCATCAATAAAGAAAATAAAATAAGAACACCTGCCCAACGAAATATCGGGTGACTCCTAAGTATTCGAATGAATTAACTAGAGAAACGACTTACTTCTTTGATGTGATAAAGAGACTGATAACCTCCGTTGCTTCTCGTAGACGCAATCTTCATAGAAATCCAATGGCGTGGACTTGTGACCTGAAAGAAGTTCACGGTTAGATAACACCTGCAATCCGCACTTGCCCATTGTCCCAAACGGCGATGCCAAACTGTCGGAGACTCCACCTTTGCGCTTGCAACAACCGCTTCTTCCACTCTAGTCTTGCCTACCAATCTGTATAGGCCACCTAATTGCTCTCCTTTTATCAACACCAAACATCCATAACATATCTTCAAATGATCCTTCTCGCCGACGAACCTAAGCCTTTGTTTGCAAAATATTTCAACAGATAGAAGACTTTTTCGAAGTGCAGGAACATGCCAAACATTAGAAACTGTCTGAATAACACCATCAAACATCTTGATCCGAACGTCTCCTACTCCTACCACCGGACACACTGTGTTGTCACCCAAATAGATGACTCCACCATCCCATAGCTTGTAAGTATGAAACCACTCCCTATAGGGAGTCATGTGGAATGACGCCCCCGAATCCAGGATCCAATGATAAATAAGATCGGATCTATCCAATGCTGACAATGCATCTCCATCCTTTGAACTAGCCGGCTTAGAATCCGCTTCGGCTACGTTACCTTGGAAGTTTCTTGAATCGAATTTACTATCAACTCCTTTAACCCGGCAATCCTTATTCACGTTTCCCAACTTTCCACAATTCCAGCACTTTACTTTCTTTTTGCCCTTGGATTTTGATCTTGACTTTCCTCGATCATCACACTCCCTTTCAAAAGGTCTTCCCCGTGCTTTTATAGCCTCCCTCAAAGAGCTTCGTTGGCTTAACTTCTGCCTTATCTCCTCGGTAAGCAACAATGCAACCACCGACTCCGTCTTAAAGGTTTCAACATGGCTCAAGTTCATGATCAAATTATCCCAAGATTTCGGCATCGAACAAAGTAAAATACTTGCCTTTTCTTCTTTATTGATTCTCACGTCTAGGGCCGCAAGCTTGGTTACAATAGAGTTGAATGAATTTAGATGCTCTTGTACTGATACCTCGTTCTACATCTTTAGACTGTACAATTGCCGTCTCAAGAAGATTTTGTTCACTAATGACTTTCCTTCATAGAGATTTCTCAATTTATCCCAAATTTCTTTTGTGGTTGTTGGAAATAATAGGGCAGCGGAAACTTACAAACCGGATAGCCAACGTATCCGGGAACCCAAATCGGATCGGTTTGCCTGTTTTACAAGCCTTCTTGGATCGTCCTTGTCTCGATGCTTTTGGATCTCACACGTTTCTCGCATTCTCCCACGCGTACGCCTTACGCCACGGATCGGATGTAGATCTGATGCGACGGATGCCAATCGAAGAGGGCTACCAGAGTCCTCTTCTATGTCCACACTTCAAAACCCCCGGGAACGTAGGTGGAAATTCCAGAGAGGAAGAAGAGAGAGAATAAGAAAGATATTTCGTGAGTTCTTACGAATTTGATCGTATTCAATTGTCTCTCATGGGAGAAAACAAGGGACGTATTTATAGAATAACAGAACCCGTAAATATCATGAATCTCATATAGATTAGGATAAGGATTAGGAAATCTATTAATATATAATAGATATCCACTAATAGATACATTTCTTAACTGATAAGAAACATATAATTTATTCTTATCCTAAACCCATTACGATAAATCACAATCCACATCTTAAGTGTATCGGGACACGCCAATGTGGACACACCACATGACTACAATCTCCCACTTGGCCACATTGGCCAATTATCTCTCACTCATTCATCTCTTCATACGGGTAATGGAGCGTGCGACCTGACGAAAGAAATACATGCAGGAGTGCTATATTAAGTCACCACCCAACTAACATAGCACATCACTGACTTATTCGTCTATGCCCTAGACATTTCAACATACACCGGATCAAGCATCACAAAGTCCCTATCCTGTAATGACAGGGCTTGACCCCACCGTTATTTTTTGTACTCATGATTATCTCAAGTAACATAACCGAGATAACCGTCCGGCAATGAGTCACAAGACTTAAGTGGTGTGTTATCGAAACATCTTCCTCAGCCCCTCACGTTAATCCGTATTGGTCCAAGCACTTCACTAGACATGCTCCGCGAGATCGTATTTTCTCATGACCCTAAGATACATGCTAAGTTAGTTACTTTGGACCTCCACTTCATAACGTAGTTCTAAGTTGAGGGCACAAAAAAAATTAGTGCTCACACAGTGACATGGAGGGAAGAACTTATGTCACTCTACTAACTGGTCGACAAGCACATACAGTATGATATGTATGCTATGGCGGAGTTCCCACTCAATGGGTCATGTCACGCTCTAAAACGCCATACGAACCTTGGTCTAGGTACCACTAAGGTATCTAACCACCACAACTCAAGTCATCTCTCTAACCGGAGCATTTAGGTTCGGCTACTATACAGGCTCGATATGAAATTTCTCAAAAAAAACTTTCATATCCAACTCTTTAGAGTCTCATCTTAAACTAATTAAGGCGACTTTTAAATTATGTCAACACTTCATTCATAACGTATATGAACAAAGTAATCATATTACAACTACTCAAGTTTAATATGATTATCTAGTCTCATCCTGCTCACCACTTAGGTGCCAGGGCGATCACCTGTGTGAGTGGGCTGATCTGAGCCTGGTGACTTAACGAATATGTGCCTACTAGTATCAATTACGCAATCACATTAAAAGAAGAAAAAACATATTTTCATTAATAAAGCGTAAGAAACAAAGTAATGTCCATATCAAAACCTACGAAGACCCAAACTCTTAACATGGGTCAGGAACATATCCCTAGCTATCGGTTTGGTCAACGGATCAGCCACCATCCTAGTGGTGGAAATATGTCTAAGAATGACCTCGCCTAGCCTAATCATCTCTCGAATGTAGTGAAAACGGATATCAATATGCTTAGTCCTGCCATGATACTTTGAATCTTTCACATACTCCAGGGCAGCCATGCTGTCAGAGAACATCTCAACAGGTTCATTTGCTCGAGTCACGATGTCGAGGTGCTGGAGAAATCTCCTCAGTCAAATAGCCTCCTGAACGGCCGCTGAACAAGCAACGTACTCCGCTTCCATAGTAGACAAGGCAACGCAGCCTTGCTTCTTACTATACTAGGAAATTGCACTACCTCCAAGCATAAACACATAGCCTGAAGTGGACCTGCGCTCATCTCTATCACCACCCCAATCAGCATCACTATATGCTTTCAATCTTAAGTCCCCATCTTGAAAACAGAGAACGAGATCACTGGTTCCTTTTAGATATCGAAGGATTCTCTTGACCGCTTGCCAATGAATAGGTCCTGGGTTGCTCTGGTAACGACTTACCAAGCTAACAGCAAAACAAATGTCAGGTCGAGTACACATTATAGCGTACATCAAACTGCTAATTGAACTCGCATAAGAAACCCTACTCATTTGCTCCTTTTCTTTATCTGTTTTAGGGCACTGATCAAGACTCAGAGTGTGATTCTTTTCCACTGGAGTATCAACGGGTTTGCAATGATGCATCCTAAAACGCTCTAGAAACTTTTTAATATAAGTTTCTTGAGACAAACCAAGAAGCTTTTTAGAGCGATCATGGATGACCTTCACTCCAAGCACATAGCTCGCCTCACCCATGTCTTTCATTTCAAAATTGAGAGACAACCACTCCTTAGTGGTATTGATTAACTCCATGTCATTTCCAGCCAATAGTATATCGTCGACGTATAGAGAGAGAAAGAAAATCCCATTCTTTGTCTTCTTGACATGTACACAGTGGTCCTCCTCTATCATGGACATACCGATAGAGGTGATGGCTTCATGAAACCTGAAATACCACTGTCTCGACGACTGCTTGAGACCGTGAATGGATCTTTTAAGACGACAAACTTTGTCTTCTTGACCTTTGAGTACAAAACCCTCAGGTTGATCCATATAGATCTCCTCCGCCAATTCTCCATTGAGAAAAGCTGTCTTGACATCCATTTGGAACATTTCCAAATCTAGGTGTGCCACTAAGGCTAGAATCAAACGAATAGAGGTAAATCGCACAACGGGAGCAAACGTCTCGTTGTAATCTACCCCTTGCCTCTGAGTGTAGCCCTTAGCCACGAGCCGAGCCTTATATTTATCGATTGATCCATCTGCCTTGCGCTTAATTTTTAAAACCCATTTATTTTCAATAGACTTGCGGCCAAGCAGAAGGTCAACCAATTCCCATACTTGGTTCTTGCTCATGGAGTCCATCTCATCTTTCATAGCAGCTATCCACTCACTGCAAGCTGGCGTTGTAATACTTCTTTATAAGAAGTAGGTTCATCATCATCGAGCGGAGTGCACATGAAAATATCCCCTTCGATCTCAAAATGTCGACGGGGAATATGTCCACGTTCACTTCTGCGTAATGGAGGGTCTAATCTGCTGACTTCCAAGGGCATGCTCTCACTCAAAGAAGCACTCCCACTAGCCGGAGGATCGCTACCACTTTCTTCAGTGACTTTGGGAAGTGATCGATCACCCTCAATCGCAGATGGGGTAGCGTCGTCCTGTAACTCATACAATCTGACGTCTCTTCGCATATCACCAATGTTTGGAAAATCCCCTTCTAGGAATTCCACATCACGAGACTCAATCTCGGTCATACCACCATCTGGGTGTTCACCAGACATCACATAGCCCTTCGAATTTTCAGGGTATCTGATGAACATATGCTTACTCGCTCTAGGGCTGAGTTTTCCGAATTTATGTGAGAGGCTATGAACATATCCAGCCGAACCCCAAGGGTGTAAATAGTGTAAACTTGGCTTTCTACCGCTCCATAACTCATATGGGGTGGTAGGCATTAATTTGCTAGGGACTCGATTAAGGATGTAGGCTGCAGTCAAAAGAGCATCTCCCCAAAAATTTATGGGAAGTTGCGCTTGCGCCATCATCAACCTAACCATGTCTAATAGAGTACGGTTTTTTCGCTCTGCAACACCATTTTGTTGCGGAGTACCAGGAATAGTGAGCTGTCTATTAATGCCCTTTTGCTCACAATAAGTCTTGAACTGATTAGACAAGTACTCACGACCTCGATCAGTGCGAAGCACCTTTACGCTTCTTTCTATTTGATTCTCAGCCTTCGCAACGAAGCGCTTGAAGCAATCTAAAGTTTCAGATCGGCGAGAAAGCAAATACACATATCCATAATGGGAATAATTATCAATGAATGTGAGAAAATAGCAAGCACCATGCCGGGCCCTCACATTCATTGGCCCACAAATGTCTGAGTGGATTAGCTCTAAAGGATGAGAGGCACGAGTAGCCTTACCGAAAGGCTTTCTACATGCCTTTCCAGCCAGACAAGGCTTGCACACAGATAGGTCAACTTTGGTGAGAGACCCCAAAAGGCCTTCTCGAGCCAGTCGATTCATTCTTTCTTGACCTATATGGCCTAATCTGGCATGCCATTTAACGGATTCATCACAGAGAGTAGAAGAAGAAGAAGCAAATACAAACGAATCATCCTCCAAATCTAATTTAAAGAAACCATCAACTAATATACCATATCCAAATAAAGGCCATGTAAAGGGATGTGTTTTGCGCAACGTCGACGTTTTTCAAATTAAATTTTGGCATAAGTACTTAATTTTTATCTGTGTGATGAGATTAGTTCTCCGTACATAAATTTTTTTAAGAAAAGATGTGTTCTTTAAAATGGATGAGTTCCAACTTTTGGACAAGTTTCAAAATAAATAGAAAATTAATGAATTTGTAATATTTGAACCGGCACCTGGGTGATGATTACGAGCATAGCGAAGTTTTCGATCCCGTTGTGTCGAGGATAATGTTCTAATCTTGTTAATTTTTGGGAATATGTGCCTAATGTCCAAACCTATTTTTTTTGAATGTAGTGAAATGACTTCCAAGAACATCATAGTTGATCTCACCAGGGGTGATAAGCTAGATGGAAAGAATTATGATATCTGGCATAGGAAAATGCAATACCTGCTCAATGAACAAGGGGGTCAGGGTCTGCTCTGTCTGTGATCTGGTTTGGACCTGACGAGGACGTCAGGGTCTAAACAGGGGGACTTTGTAACGGATACCGATTCCGATCAGTTTATATGAGGCCTACACGCTAGTAATAATAACTAGGCTTAAGTATTTTGGGCTGGTGGTTTGGGCCCAACGAGTTATTGTTGCTAGCGGGTCGGGTCGTTGCAATTGGTATCAGAGACGAATACAAGTCGAAAATGTGAGAGCTAAGTGCTATACGGGACAAAGTGCTACACTAAAGGATTTGGTGGGAGCCACCTCTTGAACCCGTAGGAGCCACCTCTAGAATCTCACATCGCCTGGTAATTCTGGTCCTGCTCTGATACCAATTGTTGGAAATAATAGGGCAGCGGAAACTTACAAACCGAATAGCCAACGTATCCGGGAACCCAAATCGGATCGGTTTGCCTGTTTTACAAGCCTTCTTGGATCGTCCTTGTCTCGATGCTTTTGGATCTCCCACGTTTCTCGCCTTTTCCCACGCGTACGCCTTACGCCACGGATCGGATGCGGATCTGATGTGACGGATGCCAATCGAAGAGGGCTACCAGAGTCCTCTTCTATGTCCACACTTCAAAACCCTCGGGAACGTAGGTGGAAATCCCAGAGAGGAAGAAGAGAGAGAATAAGAAAGATATTTCGTAGGTTCTTACGAATTTGATCGTATTCAATTGTCTCTCATGGGAGAAAACAAGGGGACATATTTATAGAATAACAGAACCCGTAAATATCATGAATCTCATATAGATTAGGATAAGGATTAGGAAATCTATTAACATATAATAGATATCCACTAATAGATACGTTTCTTAACTGATAAGAAACATATAATTTATTCTTATCCTAAACTCATTAGGATAAATCACAATCCACATCTTAAGTAGATCGGGTTAAATCAAGACCCGCCAATGTGGACACACCACATGGCTACAGTGGTAGTCTTGGGCTCCACATTGAATAGCACCGCATCATCTAGTGTCAAATATAGGTTTGGCATAGCCATCTTGTCTCTCTCTTCAAATTGCTTATCTGTCATCCCTTCCGGTTTTTTCTCCTTTCCTTGCAAGGTGATCTCACAAGCATCTTTAATCAAACTACTTTCATCTTTAATTTTCACAACGCAAAATTCGTTCCAACAAATCGAGGAACCTCATACTTCATCACTGTAACTTTTCCCGCCATTGTTTCACCGTTAACGAACTACAAAGAACCACACGCTCTGATACCAGTTGAAAGCGAAGGGATTGGACGTGGGGTTACCGAGCACACCTCAAACCCATACAGCACACGAGCGCAATGGAACAAGATCTTTCATAGATGTAAAAGACGAGAACGATCGTAAAGAAACAAACATGAGTATAACAAAGCAATAGAAGGAACATTAGAAGACAAGAACACAAGATTTACGTAGTTCCACCAACGATGAGTCGACCTACGTCCACGGGCAAGACCACCTCAATGCGTTCTTCGATTAATCCACGGCACAAAAGTATAAGGAGTAGATTGGATTACAAGAAACTCTGTCATTTTTCTCTTGATTAGGGTATCTACAATGAAGCACTCACAAGAAACCTCCAACAACGAGGCTCTAACTCAAAAGAACAATTACAAGGGTTAATATAATCCTAAACCCTAATTCAAGTAGTAAATAATCTCTGCCGTCCATCCGAGCCTTCGATTCACACGTAGCCATCGATTTCCTCTTAAAAATTCTCTTTGTAGCGATCTTGGACCATCCCTAATCTTTTGGAATAAGATTAG
The DNA here is from genome assembly GCF_001540865.1 of Ananas comosus. Taxonomy (NCBI): domain Eukaryota; kingdom Viridiplantae; phylum Streptophyta; class Magnoliopsida; order Poales; family Bromeliaceae; genus Ananas; species Ananas comosus. The sequence continues at coordinate 8,284,789 of NC_033628.1, forward strand.
ATCCAACTGAAGTCAAATTCTGCATATTCAACCAGTCGCGGAACTGTGTACCAATACTCGAAGTCGCGTATCGGTACTCAATACAAAAATAGATACTGCGTACCGGTATTCAGAATCGCGTACGTACTTAATACAAAAACAGTTTTTCTAGCTCTCAGGTTTTGAGGAACTGTTGAGGTACTCAATAGTACCAGTATTGAAACTTCAAGTTCCGGTACCCAACATCCAGAAACCTCCAAACTTTTACGTTTGCACCGTGAAATCGACTCGAAACATGGCTTGACAAAATCCAACATCATGTACCTTTCATGCACATTCTATCTGCTTCTACTTTTCTTAACCAACTTTATTTAAATTATTTTAATTATAGTTTGTTTTTTATTTTCTATATATATGGTCTTATAAAATTATGTAATTACTAATAAGTTTCTATAATTTTTTTTCCATCACATATATTTTGATAAAATTAATTTAATAACTTAATAACTATGTATTATAGTTAGTTAATTATAAATATTATCATTAGTTAGTTAATTATTAAAAAGCTATTAGAAAATCTGAATCTCACGTCTACCTATATAATAACTTTTTGTCTTGTTGCATCATGCTGGCCCTTCACTAGATTTTTATAAATACTAAGTTCATAATTCCTTTTTCTTGCCCTCTAAAAGCTCCTGCGAGAATCTTTTAAAAAATTTGTTAGTATTCTATCTGCATTTTAACTTTAATTAACACTTCTTCTAATTTATCGACTTTATCCCTCTAATTCATCCAAACACTAGAGGGGGGAATGAGTTTATTTAATCCCCCTCTTAACGGGTTATTCTAGAATAAACCATTAAGAGCGGGGAATTGTTGTTTCACCATTTTGGCGGAATAACAATTTTTACTGACTATCCCTAGCGCAAGTGGCAAAAGGGCTTGGCGGTTGGTATCTGAGACCCAAGTTCGAATCCTAGTTGATTTACATTTTTACCGTCCGTCCCTAAAGCAAGTGGCAAAGGGCTTAGTGGTTGGTATTCAAAATCCAAGTTCGAATCCTAGTTGATTCACATTTCCTGCTAAGTTTATTTCTAAATGAAATAAACGAAACGGGTAGCGTGCTACCTATCTCTCTAAAGTGCTACCTATCTCTCTAAAAAAAAAATTTTTTTTTTTCTCTTTATACCTCTACTAATTTAATAATAAAATATTATTAATTAATATATTATATAATATTTTATTAATTAATTAACTAAATTAATAATTAACTAACTTAGTAATAAAATATTGGCTAAATTAATAACTATTTAGTGTGCTTATGTAATAACTAATATCTATATTGATTAATCAATTAATATTTTGACCAACATAACTAATTAAATAATTAATTAATTAATTAATTTACTAATATATTAATTTATTAGCTTCATTTGTTAACTTTTCAAATTATTTATAGTTAGTTAATTTATTAATTAGAAGTACTCATGGTTAATTTATTAATGATTAATTAATCTCCTAATTAATTTATAATAATTTATTAATTAGCATTTATGATTATTTAATAATATTCATGATAAAGAAATAAATTAATTTATTAAATATCATTTACTTAATATTTTGATGTTAATTAATTATATACAATATTATTATTTAACTACTATAATTACTTTTATTCCTATTATTCCTATCTAACTAACCAAACGCGTAAAATTGGTCTTATTCCCGTTTATCCTGAAGTTGTACCTATCCTAGGAATAATCAAAAAAATTTATTCCCGAACCTAACGATACCCTAAGATTTAAATCGTTGTAACATTTTACACACATCCCTTTGCTTCCCCATTTCCACCTACGCAATTTATCCTTATAAACTTTATATACGAATGAAATTTATTGAATAAAGCCACATTTGAAGGATAATAAATTAGATTACTACCAGAACAATTTTGAAATTTTTCGAAAGATGCATGCGCAATAAGAACTCCTTAAAATCAAAACTCTATATTCAAGGATTAACATACAACTATGAATATTTGGGAGTTCATTATCCACGCACCAGCAAACTCATTGTATTAGATTTTTTCTATATCTATTTCTGTATTTGTGTTTTTTTTTTTTTTTTTTTTTTTGAGAGATAGATAGCACGTAGGCTATCCGCTTCGTTTACTTCATTCAGAAATAAACTTAGCTGGAAATGTGAATCAACTAGGATTTGAACTTGGGACCTCGGGTACCAACCACATCAAACCCTTTGCCATTTACTCTAGGGACGGTCGGTCTATTTTTATATTTGTTGGTGTGTCGATGTACGAAATATCAGCAAATCAACAATGTTTTATAAATAAAAAATTATTGAAAGTGCATGCACATAGCAATACTCTATTATATTTATTACATCGAACACGTACTTACGACTACCTTTTGTCTTATCCTCACCAGCTTCATCATTCATTATCATTTTTTCAAAACTTACAACTTATGATAAGTTAAAAGAAAAAGAAAAAGGAAAAGAAAAAAAACAATAACAACAAGAATAACAAATAGTTCTAATTGTAAACAGAAATAAACCTTGCTTGGGCAGTGATGCGTGATGGTTTGGTGCAGTACTTCTTCATCATTCGTGATGGCGCGGTTGATTGACGGCGAATTCCGGTCGTAGGTCGACCCTACATTCGCGTCAAGAAGCGGCTGCGTACCTGCAGCCGTAGAAGCAATCTTGAGGACAGTACGAAATCACAAGAACTTGTTTGTGGCAGGCGACCAAGCATTGCCGAAAGCATTCATAGCTTATTTTGACGCCGCCCACAGTAGGAGCAGATGCGGTAGTTCTTGTGGCGGGCCAAACGGTGCGGCCCACTGCCGGTAGCAGCCGCCCGGATGCCGCCTCCAGCAGGAGGGACATGAAGACCAAGGCTAAGATCATGATCACTATCTTGGTAGGAGGGATCGTCGCCATTAATAATTAGTTGCTTGGTGTTTTCACTAAAATGAAAACCTCTCGGTGAACTTGTAATCTTCTCCCACGAGAGAATGCTGGAGCTTCATTTGATTTATAGACCCCCACTTAAGGAAAGAAAAAAAGATTAAAAAAATTGGACACTCGTAACATGAGGTAATTAATATAATCCGATTATTAAAATACTTAAAATAATGAGGTAAATGTGCAGTAATTGCTTGAACTTTTGTCCATTTGTAAATATATACATGGGCACATAAATCTTTAAAATTCTACATTTACCGTTATAGTTTCATAATTTTGCAATTAACTACCTAGATTCATATTCAATGAATTTAAAACGAGAATTTAAAATGATTAACATTAGTCAATTAGTCGAGAAATAATAAAGAACTCATACTGGTGATATTGATGTGCGTTAGAATTTCGTTACTTTACACACAGGTACCAGGAAAAAAACAGAAAAAGATTTACTTCATCAGATGCAGAAACACCAAAAGAGAATTGAGAAAGAGAGAAAAAATAAAGCACAGATAGATTTACGTGGTTTGGCTACTGGCTTACAACGTCCACAGACAAGGCCACAGTGAAGAATTTTATTATAATGAAAATTTAATATAAAATATGCCTTACTTAGAAACCCTAGTCCCAAAAATACATTCGTACTCTTTCTTATCTGTTGCACCAAATTAATAAAATAAAAGATAATATTTATAATAGTGGTTGAATTTTAATACAACAATGTCACGCCCCGGATTATACGTTCCCCGGGCACGCCAACAAATCCGCCGTATACAAAAAATTTTTTCCTGTATACAAAGCGATAGCTGTACCTGTAAATCATACAATACTACAAAAAGTAGTATAGAGCTGCTAGAAGAACCAGAAATAAAACAAACCGAGTTCCATATACATACGCCAAATCCAAGATACAAAACTACTCGCACTGGTGAGTTAAGTAAAAGTATGTACATGAACTCCAACAAAAACAACTACCTGCTGTAGGGGTACCTCTAGCTCGGCTCGTCGGGTCGGGCTCTAACTCGCGACGCCCTTGCCTCGATCCTGATCAGCAACAGCAGCAGCCGAAGACGAAGGCTCTGCAAAAACGGGGTAACAATAGGGCGTGAGAACTACTGTAAAACAAGTAGTCCTCAGTGGGTGCCGCTCTCAACAACATCGGTCCACCCACTGAGTCTACAGAAGGGAGCAAAGGTAATAATAAATGCTGGAATAAAATCTACAGTTACCATTTATTACTCTATCATGCTCTAAGCTAACCTACTGTAGAAATGTCAATTCTGACCCAATCTCTTTAGGGACTGTAAACATACCCATCCCAGAGACTGTGAATACACCCGTCCCGCCCAGTAGAGACTATCCAGCTACCTCCACACTAACCAGTCCATGGAGAGCAAGTCTAATTGGCATGCACGACATCAACGCAAAAGCATAGCGCCCGCCTCCGTAGTGGCACTCGTGGGAGCTACCCAACCGAGTATGCAACTGTAATACACTGAACTTTTGCAATTTGCGGAGTTCGAGTATGTGGAATGGTGTGTGGATCACTCCTACATGTTTTAAAAGGTTAGAACAAGTTTTTGGATAAGTTAGAGGATGGTTGGAATGCTAAAAATAAGAAAGTGCATTGAACTGGCGAAAATCAGCCTTTTCTGCTTGCTGTACCGGTACAGCCGCAATGGTGTACCGGTACACAGTGGCATTTCGTGGCAGCTTGGGTATTTTGGTAATTTCACATGCTTATCCCTATCTTATGGACCCAGCTCGACCCCAGGAGCTTTGTGGATGTTGCTGGAGTGCAAAGGAGTGTTCTACCATCTCTCTCTCTCTCTCTCTCTAGGGTTTTTCTCTCTCTACATCGAATTCGCCGATTTCGATCGTTTTCGTCGCCGCGTGCGTTCTTCGCTGGTTGCGAGCGTCGCAGCACCTTTGTGCACGTGCAAGAGAGTGTTTTGGAGGGATTTTTGCAGCCCTGGACCAGTAAGGAGCTGGTTGCAAGCTTGAGAAGGTATATAACTTGATTTTTCCGTTATCGACGCGTTATTAGTCGAGTTGAGTATTGATTTCATGTTTTTGCTTCCAACTGTTTTAACCTGAGATTTCAGCATGTATATATGAGATATTTAGCTGAGAATTAACCCTCTTAGATCTGGAATAGGCTACTTGGAAGCTTAATTGGAATAATTAGCCATTTATGAAGCTATTTCGGACTATATACGGGTTACGCGACCGAATTGATACAATTTGGGAATTGTTCTCTTCGCAGCAGGTTTTTGAACCTTATTAAACGAAATTAGTGACCTTGGGACCGAGTTTAGAAGGTGTTCTAACTTCGGGTAAGCAGGAATTTCAGCTAGGAATTCAATCTTGCGAGAATTCGACTATTATAGTTTATAATCGACTATATTGATGCCGTTTCGGTATTGTTCGCAGCGAGAGGGTGTTTGACCCTTGGACCGTCTTCGACTGGCCTTGGAGGACCTTTTGGAAGCTTAACTTGAGGTATTACTCTAGCCCAGAATAGGGATTCAAGGGGTTACCTTGCACTAAGTGTAAATTAGGCCGAAATCGGACATTTCGGTCGTGTTTTTGACACGGTTTTGATACCTTATTTTCAGCAGTAGTGGGACCTCGTGGGGCTGATTTTGGGACCCTTGCACACTGTTTTGGAGCTTAGTACGAGGTGGGTTTGACCTAACCAGAGCAAGTGAAGCTCCCCTATGTTCTATATGTATCGAATTGACATAGTTGTGCGATATTGTCACTATATGGTTCTTTGGAACTTCTTTGCCATAACATTGACTAGAATCTCTATGAAGTAGAGAGAAATTATGCATAACAGTATTTATGCTTATGTTTATGTTTATCTTTAGTTCAGTTGAATAATCAATGGACATGATAATTATGTTTTTGTAAAGTAGAAAACAATGATATTGACTCTAAAGTAGAGAACCGTGACATGCTTTGGGACTATGTTGGTAGTGCCATGATAGTGAAAAGATTCTAATGCCTGTAAATTAGCATTACTCTTACATGCTTACTAAACTAGTGGATTCTAGTTATTGTTCATATTTGTTATATTGAAATTCCGATCGAGGATCGAGACCGAGAATATTGCAAATGAAATTGTAATAATTGAGATATGTTGGACTGTGGACCTTGCTTGCTTGCCATTGTGCTCATTCGCACACGCTTGTGAGGGTAGCTCCCTACAAGCCGGCACTCCGGAGTTGGCCTACGCGACAGTTGCTCGCCCGTGCGGGATTGGGTGCCGAAGTGGATCGCCGTGGGGAGTGTATACTACCACGGGGCCATTAGGCGCGGCGCAAGCTGGACTACCTTGAGTAGATCCCTGTGAATGAAAGGAAAGTGCTAAAGGAAATTGGACAGTAATGAATGATTACCAGTTACAGTGTACAGTAGTTACTTACACATTTATGCTATGTTTATGCTTATAGTAGTAGCCATGCTTCTATTATTCAGTTGATTCATTACTGTTGATGCTATGATCACATGTTGTTTACATGTTCATTATTTGTTAACATTGGCTTATGAATTGTTAGCATTGAAAATATATCATGCAAATTACTGCTTTTATTTCCATTTAGTACATCTTGTACATCTTGAGCCTAGTGGTGTAATTCGCCGAGGCTGGCGGCTTACCCACTGGGAACTATTGTTAATAGTTCTCACGCCCTTTTGATGGTTGTTTTTACAGAGCCTGTTACAGGAGAGGCTAGGGATCGTGGCAAGGGAGTCGCGCCTAGCTAGGGACTTCTAGGAGCGTGCTAGTCGATCACCTTGCTACTCGGGCTACGGCCGAGGGTGATGTCCCTATGTATAGATAGACCACCGTTGTACCTATTCTTTTTGTATACCCTGTATATGTATATGTGTTATTGGAATCAGACTTTATAGTTGTGATACTTTCATCTTTTGGTTGAATTGTGGGATTGTACACTCTTTGCCCTTTTGCTGATAGTATTTTGACTTGTACTTTGCTCTGATATCAGGATAGGACTTTCTTTGTTTTACTTCCTATCGATTTGCTTCTTGTAGACGCCTTATATACTGCAGGTGTATGGCGGGTCTGTGCACGTGCCGGATATGCTTCCGCTGGTATCCGGGCGTGACAAGAGTAAAGTCAAGATCAGAACTTATAATCCGTTGAGTCTAAGGATATGATCATACTAGCTATAACCTCAGTACTCGATGGACGATAAGCACACCCTCGTGAGAGACGATGTCTAGTCGAGGTTGTTGTTAGCGAAAGTACTTTGATTGGGTACTTATAAACTCCGAATAGTAGGAGTTTGATCGGGATGTGCAAGTACTAACTTTGCAGAGGGTCACGTTGGCGGCCGACAACGTGACATCGGAAGTTAGTAGGCGTTACATTTCCTTACTTTCGCTTGATTAGTTGGTTTATATCCTCAATGAGGGTTCAGTAGTATAGGGTTTATTGACCTATGTTTGTTTTTGTGTTGCAGTTCAAGATGCCTACGACTCGTTCTGGAACCGCCGGGGCGGCTGAGGCGGCCGCTGCGGAAGAGGTAGAGACTTCCGTCACGTCGGGGTCCAGTGAGCTTCATGAGTTGCAGGATCAGCTTGCGACGTTGACAGAGTTGGTTACTCAGCAGGCCGCGGCAGCACGACAGTAGATGGATGCTGCGCGTCGGCAGGATGACAGGATGAAGAGGTTAGAGGATCTATTACTGCGGCAGACGACCGCGTCGGCAGGAGGACAGGACTCCCTGTGGCCGCCTAGATTTAACTCGGGCCGAGCCTGGGCACTCACGGCCTCCGCGCACTGCCGCCGTCCATCGACGGGAGCGCCGCCCTCCTTGGACTTCCGGTGACCCTCCGGCGACCGGCCGCCGCCGCCCCGAGGCCCCCGGCCGCCGCCTAGCCGCCGCAGACTCCTTGAACCCGAGCTGAGCTGTGCGGGCTCGTTCTTTGCCGCCGTGCCACCGGCTGCCTCTCACCGCCGGCCAGCACGTGCCCGACCCCTCTTCGACATGCTGCGATTTCCCCCTGCCGGAGCGCCCGCCATCCGGCCGCCGCTGGTCACCCTTGGGCTCCACTGGTCCGGTAAGCATTAAATGATGTTTTTTGTGCACTGTTTGGGGTTCTGGTCACCTTTCCGGCGATCCGGAGACACCCCGATAATTATGGAAGTAAGCATGATGATCTCTGATCCGTGCCGAACATCGTGCTCACCTCCTTTGGGGTCAGTGATGCCTCGGTTTGCGTGATAGACGCATTTTAAACACTGTGCGTGCTGTTTCGCTGTAGTTCGCATCGCTCACGCGCTCGCCACAGCGGCTGGCAGTGCTCTGAATCTGAGCACGGCCTTCGGCACGCCGAGACCTGTCGGCGAGTGTCTCAGCTTGGCCGAATGACCTTCGGTTTGCGCTGTCGGGCTATAAAAAATCCCGAAAATCACATGAAATAATGTGATTTTATGTAATCGGGAGGGTATTTATGCAATTGTGCTTGTCAGGGTCGCTGTTGGCAGCATGTGCGGGCAGTGGGTGACCTCTGAACTGGTTGTCCAAGGCCCCAAGCCTTGCCGGAAATCAAATGTTGATTTTCGGTGCGTTTTTCAGCGAAATCTGCCGACGGAACGCGTTTTCGGTTCGGAATTCTTCTGACGGTGCCTCATGATAATTTGTTACGTCGCTGAACCTGGTTGGCTGGTCACCCATGTCGTTTCGAGGGTTCGAAAACGACGAGTGAGTGACGGTGGGTTCCGGTGTCGAAATTGACACTTCCGGGAACCCGGATCGAAATGATTATCCGATGATAATCAGTTCGATGTGAAGCGATGTGTTTGCTGCCAAGTCCCATGGATAATGGTATTTAGTGGCAGCGGGTGACTCGTAGCCCGAGTCGGTGTGTTCCGGGACAGTTCGTGGGTCCTGACGGAGTCCCGGTGCGATTATCGGGACTTCCGGCGTGTTACGGCAATCGGTTTGGAAAACCGATTCCCGTGGACCCTTCGTAGGTTCGGTTGATATCCTTCCGCAGTCGGGAGACCAATGCCAGATATGTACAGGTGGGTACTTCGACTTGAAGTTGGTACAGTGGTGCACGCTCGGTGACATCTTCTTACCCTGTTCTCTTGTTATTACCTTGCATATATAGTGTTGAGCCTATCATCCCTGTTATTCCTGTTTTGCTCTACTTGTTTATTTTCATGTCTAGCTTCATGAGTAGGAGTAGAGCAGTTGTATGATTTCATGTGAGATCGGTGACCTAGTTGGTCGATGCTTTTATCTCGTATCTTTGACCTATTCGGTCGGCTGACTGCATTGTTATCGTGACCTACTTGGTCGGTTGCACTATTCGATGACCTATACGGTCAGTATACCCTGAGGGGTAGGATTGTCGGCTAGTGGCTGACGGTTAGTTCTAGATTATACCGATGTATGATGTAACATCCTTGTGACCTATTGGTCAGTTCTTGTGTATAGGGGTGGAAACGAGCCGAGCTCGAGCGAGCTTACCTCGGCTCAAATTCGGCTTGAAATTAATTTCGAGCCTAAATTTAAGCTCAAGCTTGGATTGAAATTAATTCGAGCCGAGCTCGAGCGAGCCTAATTTTGAGTCGAGCGAGCTCGAGCTCTAAACGAGCCGCTTGAAATTCTCAACATCATACGATTAATAGTTTAATTTGTATAGAACATTGATACAAAAATATGTCTAATAGTTCAAAGTATAAAATAATTATATAAAATATAGTATTATAATATGAAAAAAAAAAATTATGAGTTGAATATCTAATCTTTTCAGCCTCACACGTCTTTTCTTCCGCCTTCAATCTCCATATTATTCATTTTCATTTATGCAGTCAAAAATAAATAAATTATATAGATAAATATTGGATTAAACTATCCAATCATATATAACTAAAATTAAAATTTTATATGAATAATAATTTTTTACTTTAAAAATATTCTGTATGTTTTCTCAAGCATACAATTAATAGCAAAATAGGCAACGACAGACATATGCTGCTATTTGGTAATATAGAGGGCTTCCGGCTTGGCCACATAGGGTGAGAGTCAGAAAAAGAGAAAGAGAGAAATATATTAAAAATTTAGAGCTCTGTGAAAGAAAGAAAGAAAGAAAGAAAGGAAAAATGTATAAATTTAGTAAAATTTTGCTCTTTTATTTGTCTATTGGGTTTGTTTTTATGGGCCAACAATATTGGCCCAATTTTAACTAAACTCAGATTATTCACTCCAGCCTATACATAATTAAAATATTATATATATATATATATGAAGTGAATGCTATCGGAAGCACGGAGCTTCGTGCTTCCAGCTCGTTTTCGATGTTGCGACTTTCGAATCGTCGATCGGCTCCGTTAAACTTGATATATATATGAGTGAATGCTATCGAAGCATGGAGCCTTCCGTGCTTCCAGCTCGTTTTCGATGTTGCGACTTTCGAATCGTCGATCGGCTCCGTTAAACTTGATCTAGAATATTTGAGTACCTAGAAAATAAATTTTATTATTTTTCGATATCATTTGCCTAGTGATCGAATGGGCTCAAATCAACAAATTTCATGGAACGGTAGTGAGCCGTTTGCAAGTTTAACGGTGTAGAAATATCCAAATCACGTGAAATTTTGATAGACAATTCTTTATACTATATAAAATAAGATCAATATCTTTGATTTAAAATTTTAATGTCATATTATTACATTTTGTAAGATTTTTATTTTCAGCCGTTGATTTTGAGCCCCTTCGTTCACTAGGCAAATGATATCATAAAATCATAAAATTTATTTTCTAGGTACTTCAAATACTCTAGATCAAGTTTAACGGAGCCGATCGACGATTCGAAAGTCGCAACATCAAAAACGAGCTGGAAGCACGGAAGGCTCCGTGCTTCCGATAGCATAGTAGCCTCACTCTATATATATATATATATATATTCGAGCTTTTCGAGTTTTTCGAGCCTAATTAGAACGAGCCGAGTAATACTCAAGCTCGGCTTGAAATGAATTTCGAGCCTTTTTTTTTGTTCAAGCTCGGCTCATTTAATTTCGAGTCGAGTTCAAGCGAGCCAAATATCGAGTCAAACGCGAGTCGAACGCGAGCCGGCTCGCTCATTTGCCAGCCCTACTTGTGTATATAGATGTATGTTGGTTTGAGTGGTATATTGAGCTAACAAATCGTCGAGCTTTATTGATAATGTCAGACTTGGACTTGTTGGTCAGGAGAAAAGTGAGGTCTTGAACCTAGGACTGTCGAAATGCAGCATGTGGCTTTTCGCTGATGGGGATTTGACTTCGGCTGTTCGTGTTTTAAACTGGTAGGAGACTGTGGTCTTCGAGAGAGTGTTATTGACTCAGGTTTTAGGACTATGATACGTTTTCACTCGTGGTGAGCTGGTTGACGTTGTTGGCTAGTCGGAGTGTGTCATTTTGGCCTGTGAAAATATACTCCAGACTTGTGGCATTGTTTCGTGACTTCTCTACGTGAATTTTCGATGTAGTGAGTCGGTTACAGATTCACGGACCAAGGTTGAGTGGACCTAGAGTTTCTGAGTGGTAAGTTATTAACTCAGATTTGGCAGATATGGGATCAGATAATTCTAGTCGCGGAACTGTTTTGTCCCCAGGTTATATGATGGTGTTGATCCCGGTGGGTTTTGGTCCATAGATTTTGGGTTGGTACGTCTTCCCTCGTCTTGTCCGAGTGGAACCGCAATTCTATTCTCCCTTTCTTCGGAGGTTGATTTGTCCAGATTCAAGGAAATGTAATTGACCAGTACTCAAAGGTGATACCGCAGTGGTGGAGTGATATCCATATGCGATCACGGTGGGTACGTGGTCAAGTTTCGGGGACGAAACTTCCTTTAAGGGGGGATGATGTAAGGACTGAGATTTTGGTAGTGTAGATAAACTCTCTGTTGATGATGTTTTTGTGTGTATTTTAATTACAAAAGCACTTGTCAAGTTTCGGGAGAAAACGAGTTTGAATGGAGAAGTTACGCGACTTTTATTTTTTCACTTAAAGTGAATAGTAACTCGCTTTTCCGGTGAGGCCACGGTGTAGAGTTGGCTTCCGGCGCGTATCAGACTCCATTTATAGCAATCCAATAACTCGTTTTGAACGGTTCGGCTATTCTGGAACTAATGGCACTGACGGATTGTATATTTGATGCACGATTTTCGAGTAAAAGGAAGTTTATGGGTTTTACACATATATGTAAGTGTGGTGTTGGAAAGTTGGAGAGTGGATGAGTTTAGTCGCAAATCAGCGACCAAATCTGTCACGCCTCGGATCGACTGTGGAGCGAGGATTGTGACGTTCCGCGAGCCAGGCTAGGTGGAGTTTACATACAGGGGTTGCAGGAGTACGTTGTTTGCCACTTGGATATCGTTGGCGTGGGCTCGACAGCTGATGAGTAGAGGATGCATCGCTTTTCTGGCGACGGTTGTAGAGGTACCTACGGCGGCCCCGGGACTCGAGGATATCTCTATAGTTCGCAAGTTTCCGGATGTTTTTCTCCCGGAGTTGACGACTATGCCGCCGGATAGAGAGATCGAGTTTGTGATTGATGTAGTTCATGGAACTGCACCAATCTCGAAGGCACCCTATCGGATGGCACCGGCAAAGCTGAGAGAGCTAAAGGTGCAGCTTCAGGATCTGATGGATAAGAGGTATGTGAGACCCAATGTATCGACTTGGGGAGCGCCGGTATTATTTGTAAAGAAGAATGATGGTTCACTCCAATTATGTGTGGATTATCGGGAGCTAAATAAAGTGACCATCAAGAACAAGTATCCTTTGCCGCGCGCATCAATAATCTGTTTGATCAGCGATGGAGAAGCTATTTGAAGACTTGTTCATACCAGAGAGGGAGCAGGTACATTTGGGAGTGCACTGCTTGGCTGGCGATGCGCATTCTTGGTGGAGGAGGATGAGGCGAGACCGAGGGTTTGTCACGCCCCGCAACCGCCAATTTGGTCGGTTCGGACACGTCGAACAGACGCCGAACGGACAGTACCTCTCCTATCCGCCTAAGGCTAATAACAGGATCATATACATACAAGTTGCCCAGGAAAAACTTAAACAACATACATGATCATCGCGAGATAACAAGCATGTCATACTACAAGTAAACAAGAGAGAGTTCTAACTATTACAACTATTCAACTTCAGATTTATATTTACATTTCCAAAAAGTATACAAGTTCATCTCATAATAACATAAGTAACTCTCCAAAAGCCTCTCACCAACTATACATCATACATCAGTCATATACACAGGGTACTCTAATGCAGAAAGGAAAGCTACTAGCTACCATGGGGCTATACCCTTACCGTGATCCTCGGTCGGAACGCTCGAACTCGGACCTGCAATAAAGTGGGGTGAGAACTATTGTCCATAGTTCCCAGTGGGTTCGGCCGCTGACTCCGCCGATCTTCCCACTAGGTATAAGCAGGCATAAGCAGATAGATATGCGGAAATAAACTGCTACATAGTAATGAAAACTGCAACATGCTACTATGCCTCAAGAACAAAATAATGAATGAATATAGCAATGTATTTTACTAACATGCTACTATGTCTCTACATCAAGTATGAATGCAACATCTACTATGCTCAAGATGCGTATCTCTCATGAGATCATTACCTAATCCACTTGGCTAACCCGAAGGTTACGCCCCGACTCACGTTTCGAATCCCATAAGTGAGAAGCTACCCCGCATTTACCCTACCCGAGACCGTCTGCGGGACAACTACGTCTGCCCCTCGTGTGACCACCTCTGGAGTGCACTGCTTGTGTGGAGCGACCACCTCAAGCTCAAAACAGACCATGTGAGTACGATTCAATCCTCGCCAACTGAGGATACCCTGTCAACTAGAGCTAATAGAAACTCGGGAACTCAACTATCCCAATGTCCATGTCAAGTGTCTCAACTACACTATGTTCTATGCCACATATCATAGTCCTTGTCTAGTGTTTCGTCTACACTAAGGTTCATGCCACTCGTCATGCCATCAACATTATTTACATGCCACTCGTTCATGTCATAGTGCCTTTAATACACTAGTTTACATGTCCCTCGTTTTCATTATCGAGTTCAAGTTCACCCTTTTCTTATCACTATAGGATTACATGTCACAAGACTCAATCCTCATGCTCCCTAGGTTCATGTGTCAAGCCTACAATGCTACACTACTAAGAAAGCATGCAAGGAAACAGAAATACAACTATACCATACATCCTATAATGCATAAGAACATTATGTGAAATATGATCGATAATCTAAGTCGGACATAGAAGGAAGTCCAACTGCTTCGGGATGACACCACCCACTACTAGGTGATGTAGAGATGCTAGAAATCCGACTTCAAGATTTTTGGACGTCGCCTCGGCTCTCCAGGCGAAAACGAAGCTCAAACAGTCCTTTTTCCCAATATCTTCGCGCAGACTCGACGGATCGCCGAACCGACTTCACCAGCCCATTAGAATACCTAGCAATTAGGTATAAAAGAGATTAATCCCAACTTTAGATCTCATTTTAACAAAACCCCTATTTGGAACCCTAAAGCATAATTATTGCGAGAATCCGACGTATAGCTTCGCGATTCGAGCAATAATCATCTACCTAGTATCCTAGGGTTCACCCAAGACCAATTCTAAAGTATAAAAACTTAACCCTAGAAATCCACCATTGTTGCCCAAAAAGATTACCTCAAAAGTTTGCTCCAACGGTGAGGAAGAAGATGAAGAAGATGAAGTTCTTCTTCTTAGCTTGCTCCTCCCCCAAGTCTCTCTCCTACTTCCACCCTTGAAGAAAGAGAGAAAAAAGCTTAGAGAGAGAGAAGGAGAAAAAACACACGAAGGGAAGTGTTCTCTGGCTATGAACGCAAGAGAGGGAGATGGGGTCCATTTATAGGCTGCCATAATTGCAATAAAACCCCTTAACAATTGCTATTTGCAACATACTGCCACCTGCAGTTTTCTGCACTTGGTACCGGTGTGTGGGATTTTTGTCACCAGTACACCGCTACGCAGAGGCCAAACCCGAGAGTTGCTACTCTCGGTTTGTTACGGGGTACCGGTACTACCCTGATGTTGTACCGTTACACAGCCCCGAATTGCCCAAACCCGAGAGCAGCTGCTCGCAGTTGCCTGCCTGGTACCGGTACCACCATGGTGCTTAACCGGTACACAGTGCCCAGACTGCATTTTGGCATTTGTTCAACTTCTATTTCGCACCAAGCAATGCTAATATCGAACTATCTCACTTGGAGTTCAACTTTAACCCTTCGAACATTATTGGAATGTTAAATGGAACATGTCCAAGCATTTCTCTCGCCACGCTTTGGTCCTTTTGACCAAAAGTTGTTTAATTGGACAGTGAATCAATATCTTACAGGGTTGGTGGCATTGCAAATGAAGTGGGATGAGTTCTGTGGAATGCTGTACGTTCCCAAACAGCGTAAAGCAAAAGCTCGAGGAGGACCTGAAGAAGTTTCAGCAGGGGGAGTGATCAGTTCAGGAGTACACTCGTGAGTTTACCCTTCTCCTGAATTGTGTTCCTTTTGTAGCCAGAGATGAGACCCATCGACATACAACTTGTCACTCGGGGTGGTCTCCATTGCCGTCTCGATACCCTCCGCGCCTCTCCCCGAAGTCAAGGCGCGATCAGAAACCTCACGGAATCTCTTAAGGTCAGCCGTCTGTTGGATCAACAGGCCCTCCAATCGCCTGATTCCCTCATCTTGTCGGCGCAAGGCTTCGGCATGAAGTAGTGCCACGCTCGTCTGTCGCTCCACCACGCCAACTAAAGTGGCCAACTGCTCTCTCAACTCCCGAATCTCGCCGGATCAGGGGGATGCAAGCTTCTCTGGCTCGGTCGCCCCGGCTGCCGTAGAGCGTGTCGTCGACATCACAAGCTATAACAAACATAACAAGCACAGGTTAAAACAACCCATACTATTGCAACCCCACTCATAAGTACAATATCCCAATCATGTGAAAGTAATGAAGTGACCTCCCATCATTCCTCGATATCACGTTGTCGGCCGCCAACGTGATCTTGTAAGGACATAGATGTTATTCACTTCGATCAAACTCTAACACTTTTGGAGTTACAAATATGACCCAATCATAATACTTTCGCCCACAAATGGTCCCAAAAGACCCGGTCTCTTATGTTCCTATCCCTTATCGTCCAACCAGCCTAAGGTTTGCTAGGTCCTCTAAGACTCAACCCTAGGCTCTGATACCACTATAATCTGTCACGCCATGGGACCCAGTGGAAGCCCGCCCGACATGTGCACAGACCCGCCGTGTACGCCAAGCAACCACGATGCACACAAGGCGTCTACCAAAAACTAGAAATGAACAAGATAAAGTCCTAACAAGGCTATCAGAGCGAGTAATATAAATTTACTAATGTTCTATCACAAAGAGGTCCACAAAAAAATACAAAGTGTATACATAAATCCACAAGTCTAACAACATCTCTCAAGTACATAATACATCTTTCTACAAGATACAAAAAGAAAGATGATAACAGATCCATCTAAATAACTATGTAGGGGCTCTAGTTCGTCGCTAACCCCTTGCCATGATCTCTAGCCTCTCCCGCCGCGAAAGGCTCTGCAATAAAACCGACAACAAATGGGGGTGAGAACTATTAAATAATAGTTCCCAGTGGGTAAGCCGCCGAGAGTGGCGAAATACACCACTAGGTCAACTGAGGCATGCTATAAAGGGGTAAGTAAGCAACATGTATAATAAGCAGGTATAATAATCATGTTTAAACATAGTCATGACTCCACTACAAGTTTAATTATCATGTATATGATGGTCTATTTTCATTTGATCAACTATATGTCAATGTCGATTTACATGTATATTTCACTATATGCCAATATTAGGTTACATGCACATTCAATTATATGCCAATATTAGTTTACATGCATGTTTATGATGTCCATAATGCTACAATGAATAATTATGCTTTTCTTTACCATTCTAACCATACAATATGCCAATCAATATAGGTATGACATACTACCACTAGAGTGTCAATGCTAAGAATGACTAACATTGTCACGTCCCGAGGCCGCCAATTTGGTCGGTTCGGGCACGCGAACAGACGCCGAACGGACAGCACCTCCCCTGTCCGCCCAAGGATCCAACAATATGTATAATACTAGTAATTCAATACAGGATAAATACAATTATACAAGGTTTGCATAAGGGCAAACAACAACTAATTCACAAGTGAAAGCATCGAAACTAACTAAACATACAACATACAAGTCATTTGATTTCCTTTGAATCAAACACAAGTAAATTTAAACTATTACATTCATATTCTTTTTCATTCACATTTACATCACATTAGCTTTCATCCAAATACATAAATTACATCATTTAACATTTCTAGTTCAACATACAAAAGTTGATTACTAAAACATAGGGTATGCCTATAAACTCCGAGGCCGCTATCTACGGCGCGATACCCTTGCCTCGATCCTCTGCTGCACCGTTCGCACACGGATCTGCAGGGTTAGTGGTGGTGTGAGAACTAAACGAAGTTCCCAGTGGGTTCGGCCGCCGACCGCGCCGACTCGCCCACTAGGTCTATTCAGGCATATGTATTTCAATAAGGATAGATATTCAAACCAGCTAATGCAACTAACACAATGCCTGCAAGAAAATAGTCAGCAGATAGATAATCCATAATCATGATAATTATGCATGCATGTTCATGTCTCATTCTCTTTGGCCTTTACCCAATCATTCTGGGGTGCTCCTGGTTTACCCCAAACTCACAATCCACACATCCTGTCTACCGGGGGAGGCACAAGGCTCAACCACCCGAGGGATTTTCGCCGGGGTACTCTCCCCGTGGTGTCTACACCCCCGAGTACACCGCTTGAG
Organism: Ananas comosus; assembly: GCF_001540865.1. Classification (NCBI taxonomy): domain Eukaryota; kingdom Viridiplantae; phylum Streptophyta; class Magnoliopsida; order Poales; family Bromeliaceae; genus Ananas; species Ananas comosus. The sequence continues at coordinate 8,302,681 of NC_033628.1, forward strand.
GATGAGCTACCTCTCTCAAGCCGGAACTAATGTGTGAGTACGATCCAATCCTCAATTTGAGGACGTAGCCAAACCTGTCTCAATGCACAAAGCCTCGATGCTCATGATAGGTTATTACCATATCACATTTCCATTATACCTGAGCCACAATGGTCCTGATGCCACAATAAGGTAAACCTTGTTTAGCCGTTCTCATTTTCGGTGCCAATCTGGTCACTAATGTCAATGTCACCTTTATTTACTATTGTCATAGTCTGTTCTAGCATTCACATACACATAGGGTTCTTTCATACATGGTTCCCATGGTTTCTCATTATTTCACATATTCTTTAAACATCTAAATGCAATTCAACCAAGAACACATATCACACTATCCTATATGCATGAATGCTAACGCCAATATGCTCAAAGAAGGTAACATAGACATAGAGAGAAATCCGGTGTTTCCGGACAGCATCCCCCACCTTTTGGTGATGCCAAGATGCCGTAATCCAATTTTTCATGATTTTTAGACTTCCACGCCGCAAGCTACGACGATCTATACCAATTTAGCCCGTTTTCTCAATTTCTCCGCGCATGCTCGTCGTATCACCAAACCGAGCGCACCAACGCGTTCGTTGACCTATCAATTAGGTTAAAAAGAGATCAATCCCAAGATTGAACCTCAAAATCTCAAAATCCTAACTTTAGGTCCTTGTACATTATCATCTTCCCCAAACTAGTCCTTATACATGAATAACATGGGGGAAATCCTCAACTCATCTCTTAGAAGCATGCTAGAAAGAAACAAACCAAAACCCTAACTCAAAACTCATGGAAACTTACCTTGGAGTCCAAGCCTTCCTTGTACACTTGCACTCTTGCAAGCAACACCTTCAACTTTGCCTACTTCTACTTCCAAACTCCTCCAAATCCCCTCCTTGTCCAAGCTCTAGAGAGAGAGGAAGAGAGAAGAGAAGGGTTTTAGAGAGAGAGAGGGAGATATTTTGGTGTAGGGTTGAGAGCAAATGAGCTCTCACACAAGCCCTAACCCATATAACCCTTCATCAAGTCACATTAGCACATAAGCCCCTCTCAATTGTATTTTTACAATCAGCCCTCACTGGGCATTTTTCGCATACGAGGACCGGTCTCTCCCCACAGGGACCGGTCCCCGAGAGCACTCCTCTCAGGACTTAGCCAAATTTTCATCTTTTTGGCTTGCTACGTGCACGGGGACCGGTCTCTCCTCCAGGGACCAGTTCCCGAGAGCACGATTTCCAGAACTTAGCCGTTGGGCAATCTTCCAACCTACGGGGACCGGTCTCTCCCCTCAGGGACCGGTCCCCGAGAGCTGAAATTCTGGGACTTAGCCACTTTCCCAGATTTCACTCACCCGGGTCCAATTCACTACACAATGGTCCTAATGCTTATAGGATCGACTCCGCGTCCCGTTCTTTTCGACGAAAGTCGGCACATTTCACGGGGAAGTGATACGTTACAAACATAAAGTCCACAATATGCACTATCATGCATGTCTACTAATCCAACTAGGATGCACTCTCTAGTATTAGTTTCCATATTATACCTTAAGTATCAAAGTTCAATCCTCGTCATGGATCTACACGTGTGTAGTTCGGCTTGCGCCGTGCCAAAAATGGCCCCATAGTAGTCAACATTCCCACCCTAGGAGTGAGCCTCCCCCACGGCATTCTATTTCGGCACCCAATCCCGCACGAACGAGTTTGTGTCGCGTAGGCTATCTCCGAAATGCCGGCTTGTGGGGAGCGACCCTCACAAGCATGTGCGAATGAGCACAATGGCAAGCAAGCATGATCAATAGTATCCAGCTCTCGGTCATCATGTCTAAAACATGAAATAAGTATCAACGACCCCAAAGGTCCAATATAGTATCACATTGTCAAGATTTGTCATTTACTAACCCAGATGTCACTACATAACGCTCATGTTTACTATGTCAAGTATAAGTCACTAATTTATAAGCACATAGCACTTGTCATTATCCTATTCAAGTTAGTTCACTATTGTTCAATTCTGAAGGAGGGTTCACACTTAGGCTATTCCACTATAGCTAAGGAAGTCCTTTTCTTGTGCTATATGCATAAGTATTACAAGATATTTACAATGCCCATAACGAATGCCATGCATATACTTTTCTACCAATGCCTTCACTACATGGAGAAATAAACCATCATGCAAATGATTTCATACAATTAGTACTACATGCAATAATCCATCTTTTCATTCGCCCAAGGGCGTTCCAATCTCAATTCACATGTCCAACACATGGAAGGCAACTATCGATCCCTAGACCGAATGCATTATCACAATGCTGTGAACTAGTTGTTCAACTAGATTAGGTTTACCAAACTTAGTTCCATGTTGATCCTAACATGTGCTTATGTCACAATGTCATATTTTCCTTGTCTATCACAAGTATGCCTCATCATGCAACTAATTGCTAAGCCTCATTCATTTCACGGTTTATGCTTGGTTAATAAAATCAAACCCTTGTTTGTCTCTAACATGCTCTCTATTACTACATAATAGGTAATGCACCCACATGTCATTAAAACGCAAGTCCACGTTATATATCTCTACTACATAGAGTATCAAGATCCTATACATGACATGTAATCTCTAACATGCTCCTTAGGTGTATAAGAGAGTAATCATCATGAATGGTCACTTTATGCCCAAATCCACATATATGCCTCTACCACATAGAGCATAAATTTTACTACACATGACATGTATGTATTATGTTTTCATAAATTCTAGCATATCATATTAAGTATGAATAAGCACCTAAATATGTCTTAAAATCATAAAGAAGATATAGGGGGAGTTTACCCATTTCGGTGAGGTCAAACCCACCGGAAACACTTTGAACCCTTTCGTTCCTTCGAACAAAGTTGTCCCCCAAGCTCCTAGCACCCTAAAAGAAATTCTAAAGGGTTAAAAACTCCAAAATGACAACTTTGAAAATCATCGAAAATTTACACATGCAAAAGTGTAAAATACCTTGGGTCAAGAAGAACTTGATCAAAACCCAAATCGAATCTAGAAAGCTTCAAATCCAACCTATAAGAGTGTTCTACACCCATCAATTTCAACCCAAAAGCTCCCAAATGAAAAGCCCCAAACAAAATCCTAGTTTCTACAAAACTAGGTTTTCATCTCAAAAAAACTATCAAAATATGAATCAAATGAGAGATTAAAGTTACTAACCTCTCTTACAGTTCCCAACCAAGCCAGAAAGGTGTTAGGGTTGGAGTCCTTCCCTCAAACAAGCTCAATCCCTCACTTCAAGGCTTCTCCAATGGTCCAAAAGCAAAACCCTTGAAGAAGAAACAAAAGAGGAGATCAAACCTTGAAATCTCCTAAGAAAAGAAATGAAATCAAAAGAGAAATGGTGGAGGAACTAACCTCCTCCTCCTCAGGTTGTAGTTCAAAAGAGCCCCTCAAGGGGTGGGGTGCTATTTAAAGAGATGCTACAATCTCAAAAAGAACCTTAAAAAATCTAGTCTGCACGCAGCACTGCGTACCGGTGACACGGGGAAGAGTACCGGTACCAGGTCACAAAGCTGCCAAAACCCGAGCCTCGGCCAAGCAGAAAAATACACTGGATACCGGTACAAGCGCGATGCAGTACCAGTACCAAGTCCAGTACCGATACTCTGCCAATGCAGTACCGGTACGCAGCCTCGCAGAGTCCAACTCGAGAGCAGTCCAAAATCTGAAATTTTGAGATTTTGGTGCTAAGTTTTCACTCTCGCTCCTCGGGATGCGAGTCATAAGTCGGAACACAGTCAACGACCCTCCAGAAAACCTAGAAAAGTTCGGAACACTGATCAAACACTCGAACCTTACAATTTGCTAAAGTTCAGTATGTTATACTGCTGGTCAACCCTCTCTTTATTAAGTTATCTATTGTTTGCACCCTCTTTTTGAGAACTAGCCAGCAAAACACCTTTCCTTTCAAGGGTATACGGAGCCTCCATATTTTACTTTTTCGTACATCCCTCGTACCCCCGTCGCTCAGCGAGGTTAATTTCATCGTAAATCTATCGTCAAGATTCCAACGCCATATCACGCTATCTAATCTTTGCTCTACTCTAATATCCAAAATCCTTTCCATTAGTACAGCATAGCTAGCTCCCATACCGAGACCAGTGTTGTTGACACCTCTCATGATCTTGTTCCATTTCCACCCATCGCTTGTCATACAGTCATTGACTCGCATATTTCTTGCGTGCTACCATAGCGTACAAATCTGGAAAAAGTGATTGTAATGTGACTTCTCCGCACCACCGGTCTGACCAAAAGTCGATGCTACTCCCGTTACCTAGCTTATATGATACTCCCCATTTGAAGACTCCACTCAGGTTTAGGACTCCCTTCCACCAGTGAGAGAAAGGTCTAAAGGATTTTCCCTCCCTCAGCGGTCTTCTTCTAATGTAAAATAAATCATGAATGATCTTAGTCCACTACAACTGAGGCATTATAAAGAGCTTTAAATTATCCAAAATTTGCTCAAAATCAAGTTTCTGGGAGAACAGAAGTTTCAGGCTGTCACGCCCCGCGACCAACCGCCAATTTGAACCGGGTCGCGGCGCCGACGATAGACCGCCGAACGGACCGTGGTTTCCCCTGTACGCGGACAGAGTCTCCCCTGTACGTTCTAGGCGTCGCAATCCAAACAATCAACGAATGTTCCAATCAGGAATGGATATCAATCCAGATTGCATAAGGAAGTATCAAAAACATAAACTACTTGCTATTACAAGCATTCATTTAGTACAACTGAGTTTCAGTTACATTTTACTTCCAAATTACAATCTAATTATTACATCATTTAGTTTACAAGCTTGATACATTTTGATTCCTGCCTTCTAGTCCCCTAAGCTAGACTCAGGGTACTGCTACCTCGGTCTCTGTGGTAGGGCGCTATCTACTGAGCTACGCCCTCACCTTGCGCCACCGCGCTACACACGTACAACCTGAAAACACCCCAAAACCACGTGGGGTGAGAACCAACTCCATGGTTCCCAGTGGATACGGCCACCCAAGGGAAAAGCTCGACCGATAGGTCCGAGGAGGCACTGCAACATGTTAGTTCAACAATATACACCAGATATATATTCAATTGAAATACATGCCATGCCTCACGATATGCGATATGAAAATCATGCAACTCTATGCAACAACTAGTAGATCATTAGATTCTACATTTACTTGGCTACTCTTAGCATATATCTTTACTCTAAGGTTTCTACTACCTTAGGTTCACACTCGCGTCCCCTGGCTCCTAAGGTCTCTATTACCTTAGCTTAAGCCTCTATCTCTAGCTTATAAGGGTTCCTCTACCCTATCGAAGCTAACCACCCGATTCGGCTTCGAGTCAATCATCCGCGGATAGCCCGCGCACCGGCTGCTCATCAGCCTACCGCCCTCTCTGTCTCAGCCCCCTAGCGGCGAAGTCGTCGCACACGCTAAGCTCGGCTCAAGTCGCACGACTTGACCATCCGGTGGCGATAGCATTGCACTTACCCAGCGTGAGCTCGAGTCCTGACACACCGTCTGGCGGCGAACGGATCGCACCACACCAAACAACGGTACATGTCAGACTCAGCCACCTGGAGGCACCTGTATCGTACTTACCCAGCATGGATTCAGTCTGCTCTGGCTGTCTGATCCTCAAATGGCTCAACCATCCTGGCGGCGAAATCGTCGCACAAACGCCACGGCAATGGTTCAAGCCCCGGGCGGTGATCTTCATGTGATCGCCCCCAATCCTCCTTCGGTACCAAGCTCGGCGGCGAAGTCGTCGCACAAACGCCCTAGCTTCTACCAGGGTCATCACAAGTCATGGGATTCCAGAATCCACTTTCCATAGGTCGAGGGTCCATAACCAACCCTATACTTTCGACCTATCTCATCCTAGTGGCTATTCCACTATGCTCATCAACCTAGGTTCCAATACTCTAGGTCCTATGTCCATGTCATTTGACCTAGATGCCTTTGCTAGGTTCTTGTCATCTTTGCCTAGATGTCTCCTTCTAGGTTTACTAGTTCGACCTAGGTTTACTAACACTAGGTTCGATGCCACACCAAGATTGTTCGACTCTAGGTTCACTTGTTTAACCTATGTTCTTTAACACTAGGTTAGATGCCACTCGATCTATCTGACAACCTAGTTGTCCAATCAACTCTACTCACACTAGAGTTATTATCTCATACTTTCTACTTGGCATTTACTCTATGCATCTTTATTCATCATGCATTCTATTTACTTAGCCTTTACTTTATGCATATTTATTAATGCACCATTTAGTCTTGTCTACATGCACATGCATCAACATGAGATTACATTGCTAAGACATAATGGGCGACCTAGTCGCTTCGGAAAGCACAACCCACCTTAGTTAGCTTTCCGATTGCTTGTCGACACTTGCAATCGGCCTCCCGCGGCACCCGACACCCTTTTGGGCCCGATCTCACAATTGTTCCCCAAGAGCGCGCCGCTTCGCCGTTTCAAGTGCTAGCGATCTTTGCCTTGCTGCTACGGTGCTCGGGATCCGATTTCACGATTTATGAATGTCGCCTCGGCCTCCCAGGCAGAAATAAAGCTCTGTGCCCCCGTTTCTTCAACGTCTTCGCAACGGCTTGTCGGATTGCCGAACCGACTTCGCTGGCGTGTTTCGTTACCTACCAATTAGGTTTACGAAGGGTCAAATGAGATCGAACTCATCTATTTACAAAAACCCCACTTGGATGCCCTAGAATGCCATCACCAACAAATCCACCAAATCCATCTATGATTTGGGTATAAACCATCAAAATAGCATGCTAGGGTTCCAAACAAACCATCTCTAGGGTTTAAAAAACCCATCACAAGAGATCTACCATGAGAGGCTTGGAAGCTTACCTCTCCAAGAGCTCCAAGATGAAGAAGAAGATGAAGATGAAGATGAGGAAGAGGATCTCCTCCTTGGTCCTCTCCTTCCTTTCCTTTCCTTTCTCTTTTTTTTCTTCTCTTCTCTTTTCTCTTTTCTTTCTTTTCTTCTTCTCCTCCCTTGCACGATCGAAGAGAGGGAGAGAGGCTGAGGGAATGAGAGAGAGAGAGAGGAAAAGGTCTCTCTAATACCCTCTCTCATTTTGTAACAATATCCCCAAAGGCCCCTCCACTCTTCACCTCTTACACAGCCCTTACTGGGCATTCTGCGCACTGAGGGACCGGTCTCCCCGACCAGGGACGGGTCCCCGGGGCCTCCCCCTGCGGACACATGTTCGGGAACCGGTCTCTCCCTGAGAGACCGGTCGAGAGACCGGTCCTCGGGAGACCGGTTCCTCTTAGAGAGTCCGGTTCCCGAGAGCCAAACTTTCGGGACTTAGCCGATTTTCGGCTCTTCTCACTGGTGTCACAGGCTAGGACCGGTCCCTCCTCTGCCAGGGACCGGTTGCATCAGCAACCCCGCAGCCTTCAGCTGATGGGACCAGTCTCTCACCTCCATAGACCGGTCCTCGGGAGCAACTTCAGCCCAAAATGCTGATGGCATTATTTGCTCTCGTGGACTCCATTCCGATGCACTTCTTGGGTTTCGTGCATCATTAGCTTTTCCAAAGCTTATCAACTCGACCCTTGGTCGATTCCGGACGAAGCACGACTCTCGGATTTGGAGAATTCCTGGGTATGACATTCTCCCCCTCTTAAAAGAGTTTCGTCCGCGAAACTTACTCGTTTCCAACCCCCTTCTATTCCTCGATCCACTCCTCGAGTACTCAAGGGTCCTAATGCACTTTTGTACTTCGGAGTGGCCTTTAATCTCATCGAACTCATTTAAAGGCCCACGACGAAGAATGTGAGACCACGTCTACTCACATTTTCCTCTTGCAACATCAAAAGTGCATTATCACTTTACAAACCTCAATGGCGGTGTGAGTCAATACTCAAGACCCCACACACTAACATCACCAGCCACTCGGCTAAAGAAGGACCTATTCCTTCGCGGTTCTAGCGAACATCATCACCGTTCAAGATCAGGGCTACCCTTTTATCCTTGTGGTGTGAATCTAGCAAGATCACATCAACTCGATGAATGATCCACCACCACAACTCTATGTGCACGGGTAGACCCTCTCGACTCACTCAAATATTCACCAGGTGGCACTTCGCCAACCTGGACATTTGGGAGCCTGATGCTACCCTATCATCTTATCTGTACTACCACATTCTCATCTATCACGAGATGGCATTCTCTCGTGCATCTTAGATTCCCGATCCTCTTGAGAGCATCGTTCTCAACTCCAACTTTCCACGTGGCTATCCATTATTCAAGTGTCTCCTAGAGACCACTTTACTTTCTCTTTGTCCCTTGATATTGTAAGCCACGTTCATCACCACACGACCCCTGCGTTCTCGAATCCGAGCCCAACTCACTAATAGAGTTTTCGGCTATACCGATTGTCAGTTTCCTTAAGTGGACCAAAAAGGTCACCAATCCTGCGTAGGTCAATCACCTAACTCATCTCAACGACGCCTAGCGTCTCTCGCTCGCGAACGTAAACCTACTCAGCATCAGGCGACATTCTCATTGGAGAATTCACGCGCACTCCAAACAGGAGCATCCAAGTCCTCAAACCTCGTCAAGTCCTCGAGTACGGGTCACTACACCCTCGGTGTACTATCGATCTCGCGATTCAGCACGCGGCATTCCACGTACACGGGTCTATGCTCGGACTACCGTCCTGACCTAAACTCTCCGCCCTACCAATAGGTATCGGGTCGCTGTCTCTCACAGCTGACTGCGCCTGCCCAATGGGCCCAGGCTCCACAGTGCACAAATGGTCCAGGCACGGGTCGTCCCCAAGCACTACCCGCCAACGTCGTCCTACACGACATGCTCTACAGAGCTACCAACCCTATGAGTGATCCATGGCGCGCTTTACACTTAGCCCTGCTGAAGTGCTACTTCCAATTCACTCGACCGGCTGAACAGAACCGCACCTCACGAGTAACTATACTCGAGCGCTCTACGCCTCTATAGCGTCTCACACGAAGTCTCGCATCAGGCAACTTAGCCTATGCGCACCGGCCACACGAGCAACAACTCGTCCACCTCAACTTGAAATACAACTAGGCCCACAGGCCAAACTCGGCACTAATCGACCAATTTCGCAACGGTGGATCATTACCCTGTTCGATCTATCGAATCCATATCCAAAATACTCTTGGGATATTCGGGTGTCCCCGAACATCAAGGCTCAACTCTCGCAATTTCTAATCCATTACTTTGAGAGTCCTTTCACCACTCGATTTCCATTGCGAGGCTCGTTTTCTGTTCAAAATCACCACTAGCCATTTGCTAGTACCCATTGGCTCTCTACCTGTTCCAGCAGGCGCTATACTCTCATCCTGCTAGTATGCTCGGGTACCTACCAACCCAACCACTTGGTCCCTACTATGCAATGCAACAATAGGAGCAACTGACCAATGGTGAATGCATGCAATGCAACAACTCGAGATCATGCAAAAACATATGATTGCTCAATTAACTCATACCTGCCACGACGACGTCGACAACGGCAGGCATGGCCACTCGGCGCTCGTCGCGAACCCTCTGGTTGCAATGCCCTCAATGGCTGCTCCCCTAACCATGCCGCAGGTGGCATACCCGCCGGCGGTCCCGAAGAGGTATGGGCCATTGCCAGTGTCAAGGCCCAGCTGTCACCCTGCAGACACTCGTCCCGCACATGGCCCAGTAGCCCACACTTGAAGCACTTGCCCTCACGCTGTTCACACTGTTGTGGGAAATGAGAGCCCCCACAAATCATACATCTCGCCGAGGACCGAATGTGGTACGTCCCCGGAGCTCTAGATCGAGAGCGCATCCTCACTGAGGTCTGTTGGGAACTTGACTGACTATCATGTCGCCTCACTGGCCGTTCTTTCCCTTTTTCCTTATAATGCTCCTCGCGCTTCTCCCGCAGAAATGCATTGCCTTGTTCTATCCACAAGGCCCGATCCAGGACTTCAGCAAAAGTCTGCAACTTAAGCACCAGCACTGCCTGGTACAAGTCTGGCCGAAGCCCCCGCACGAAACAGTCAGCCTTGTCCTCGTCATCCCGCACCACGTTCGGGACACAATGCACGATACGAGAAAATTTCCGCTCGTATTGCCTGACCGTGCGACTTCCCTGCCGCAGCTTAAGAAACCTCTCTTGAAGTTTTCGCTTCTCTCTATCGGGGAAATAAGCAGAGAATATCATTCCCCGAAACTCTTCCCATGTCATAGGAGGGAGACTAGGCAGTCGATCTCGCTTGACGCCTTTCCACCACACCTTCGCCGACTGTTTGAGATAATACACGGCTAGGTTTACCTTGTCTCGCTCCAACGTGTACAGATTCTCGAAGAGTGTTTCCATGGAATCGATCCACATCTCAACGACCCACGGGTCTGGATCTTCACCATCAAAGGTAGGCGGATCAAATTTCTTGAAAGTCATGAGGGTTGCTAAAGCTCGCTCCCTCTCCGCCGCTACCTCCGGACTAACCAAAGTCGGGTCGCCCGACCCTGACGGAAACATCTCCGCCGCAACTCCCGGCTGTCCTCGACCAACCGCAGCTGGTGCTGCCACTAGCCGATCCACAGTTTCTTGGAGTCGCTCCATTCGCTCCTCCTGGCGCATGGCAGCCTCCTGCTGGTGCTGCACCATATCAACTTGTTGTCTCATCACTCCAACGAGTGTGGCCAACTGATCAGGAAGCTTCGAGTCTCCGCTCGCGTCGGTTTGCTCAGGGGCACCACTTGTCCCCTCCCGCGCCGATCTGGACGAAGATCGCCTACGCGGTCCCATCGTTTCCTGAAACAGGACAACTCGATTAGCTCTCAACCAACTCGGGTTGAACACGAGACCACTAACACCGGCTCAAAAGCCAATCAGGCGAAAGTCAAGCAAGGACGTCTATTCTCGTCACTCGGCTTTATGTTGTGCATGCCCAACATAAACACACTTGGTCGAGAATAAGCCATACCTTGAGTCTGCCTCTAATGTCCGTCTTAGAGGTTATGACACAACCCAATCCATTACCTTTCGCCACAAGTCACGAGTCATCGTCTCTCACGAGCCTTCTACTCCTATGGTTTCACTATTCTAGGGTCTCCTAGGTCTGTCTAAACTATTTTCTTCCCATTTTCTACTTTATGCTCTGATACCACTTTATCTGTCACGCCCCGCGACCAATCGCCAATTTGGACCGGGTCGCGGCGCCGACAACAAACCGCCGAACGGACCGGGGTTTCCCCTGTACGCGAACAGAGTCTCCCCTGTACGTTCTAGGCGTCGCAATCCAAACAATCAACGATTGTTCCAACCAGGAACGGATATCAATCCAGATTGCATAAGGAAGTATCAAATACATAAACTACTTGCTATTACAAGCATTCATTTAGTACAACTGAGTTTCAGTTACATTTTACTTCCAAATTACAATCTAATTATTACATCATTTAGTTTACAAGCTTGATACATTTTGATTCTTGCCTTCTAGTCCCCTAAGCTAGACTCAGGGTACTGCTACCTCGGTCTCTGTGGTAGGGCGCTATCTATTGAGCTACGCCCTCGCCTTGCGCCACCGCGCTGCATACGTACAACCTGAAAACACCCCAAAACCACGTGGGGTGAGAACCAACTCCATGGTTCCCAGTGGGTACGGCCACCCAAGGGAAAAGCTCGACCGATAGGTACGAGGAGGCACTGCAACATGTTAGTTCAACAATATACACCAGATATATATTCAATTGAAATATATGCCATGCCTCACGATATGCGATATGAAAATCATGCAACTCTATGCAACAACTAGTAGATCATTAGATTCTACATTTACTTGGCTACTCTTAGCACATATCTTTACTCTAGGTTTCTACTACCTTAGGTTCACACTCGAGTCCCCTGGCTCCTAAGGTCTCTATTACCTTAGCTCAAGCCTCTATCTCTAGCTCATAAGGGTTCCTCTACCCTATCGAAGCTAACCACCCGACTCAGCTTCGAGTCAATCATCCGCGAATAGCCCGCGCACCGGCTGCTCATCAGCCTACCGCCCTCTCTGTCTCAGCCCCCAAGCGGCGAAGTCGTCGCACACGCTAAGCTCGGCTCAAGTCGCACGACTTGACCATCCGGTGGCGATCGCGTTGCACTTACCCAGCGTGAGCTCGAGTCCTGACACACCGTCTGGCGGCGAACGGATCGCACCACACCCAACAACGGTACATGTCAGACTCAGCCACCTGGAGGCACCCGCATCGTACTTACCCAGCATGGATTCAGTCTGTCCTGGCGGTCTGATCCTCAAATGGCTCAACCATCCTGGCGGCGAAATCGTCGCACAAACGCCACGGCAATGGTTCAAGCCCCGGGCGGTGATCTCCATGTGATCGCCCCCAATCCTCCTTCGGTACCAAGCTCGGCGGCGAAGTCGTCGCACAAACGCCCTAGCTTCTACCAGGGTCATCACAAGTCATAGGATTCCGGAATCCACTTTCCAAAGGTCGAGGGTCCATAACCAACCCTATACTTTCGACCTATCTCATCCTAGTGGCTATACCACTATGCTCATCAACCTAGGTTCCAATACTCTAGGTCCTATGTCCATGTCACTTGACCTAGATGCCTTTGCTAGGTTCTTGTCATCTTTCCCTAGATGTCTCCTTCTAGGTTTACTAGTTCGACCTAGGTTTACTAACACTAGGTTCGATGCCACACCTAGATTGTTCGACTCTAGGTTCACTTGTTTAACCTATGTTCTTTAACACTAGGTTAGATGCCACTCGATCTATCTGACAACCTAGTTGTCCAATCAACTCTACTCACACTAGAGTTATTATCTCATGCTTTCTACTTGGCATTTACTCTATGCATCTTTATTCATCATGCATTCTATTTACTTAGCCTTTACTTTATGCATATTTATTAATGCACCATTTAGTCTTGTCTACATGCACATGCATCAACATGAGATTACATTGCTAAGACATAAAGGGCGACCTAGTCGCTTCGGTAAGCACAACCCACCTTAGTTAGCTTTTCGATTGCTTGTCGACACTTGCAATCGGCCTCCCGCGGCACCCGGCACCCATTTGGGCCCGATCTCACAATTGTTCTCCAAGAGCGTGCCGCTTCGCCGTTTCAAGTGCTAGCGATCTTTGCCTTGCTGCTACGGTGCTCGGGATCCGATTTCACGATTTATGAATGTCGCCTCGGCCTCCCAGGCGGAAATAAAGCTCCGTGCCCCCGTTTCTTCAACGTCTTCGCAACGGCTTGTCGGATTGCCGAACCGACTTCGCCGGCGTGTTTCGTTACCTACCAATTAGGTTTACGAAGGGTCAAATGAGATCGAACTCATCTATTTATAAAAACCCCACTTGGATGCCCTAGAATGCCATCACCAACAAATCCACCAAATCCATCTATGATTTGGGTATAAACCATCAAAATAGCATGCTAGGGTTCCAAACAAACCATCTCTAGGGTTTAAAAAACCCATCACAAGAGATCTACTATGAGAGGCTTGGAAGCTTACCTCTCCAAGAGCTCCAAGATGAAGAAGAAGATGAAGATGAAGATGAGGAAGAGGATCTCCTCCTTGGTCCTCTCCTTCCTTTCCTTTCTTTTCTCTTTTTCTTCTTCTCTTCTCTTTTCCCTTTTCTTTCTTTTCTTCTTCTCCTCCCTTGCACGATCGGAGAGAGGGAGAGAGGCTGAGGGAATGAGAGAGAGAGAGGAAAAGGTCTCTCTAATACCCTCTCTCATTTTGTAACAATATCCCCAAAGGCCCCTCCACTCTTCACCTCTTACACAGTCCTTACTGGGCATTCTGCGCGCTGAGGGACCGGTCTCCCCGACCAGGGACCGGTCCCCGGGGCCTCTCCCCGCGGACACGCGTTCGGGAACCGGTCTCTCCCTGAGAGACCGGTCCTCGGGAGATCGGTTCCTCTCAGAGAGACCGGTTCCCGAGAGCTAAACTTTCGGGACTTAGCCGATTTTCGGCTCTTCTCACTGGTGTCACAGGCTGGGACCGGTCCCTCTTCTGCCAGGGACCGGTTGCATCCGCAACCCCGCAGCCTTCAGCTGATGGGACCGGTCTCTCACCTCCAGAGACCGGTCCCCGGGAGCAACTTCAGCCCAAAATGCTGATCGCATTATTTGCTCTCGCGGACTACATTCCAATGCACCTCTTGGGTTTCGTGCATCATTAGCTTTACCAAAGCTTATCAACTCGACCCTTGGTCGATTCCAGACGAAGAACGACTCTCGGATTTGGAGAATTCCTGGGTATGACACAGGCTCAAGTTTTGGGCTCCTGAAACATGGATCAGAATATTTTTGGATCCTACTGAAAGCTTACTTGAGCTGTTATGGAGCATTCTGAAGGCACATTCGGACGCCCAGAAAACAAGTTCTGGGCTCCCAAAAGTTCTTGTCAACAATTGTGGCGTGTGTGCTGACTATGTCAGAAATTTTCGGCGTAGCAGAAGTGGGCGGCCGAAAACTATTTTTGGGCACCTGAAAGTCAAAGTCCAAAATTTCGGCGCACGTGGACTGATTGTGTTAGAAAAATTTTGGCGCGCGAGCACAGGAATGCTGGGCATCCACAATTGACTTTTGGGCACCCGAATATCCAAAGTCCAGGTTTGCGGCACACATGCACTGACTCTGTCAAAGATTGTAGCGCATGTGCAAGGACTTATGGGCGCCCAAACCCCTAAAGTAGGTGCCCGAAAGTGGAACCTCTAGCACAAATCCAAGGCTATAAATAGATGGTTTGGGTGGTTATGAGGTATCCAACTGAGCTCTTGAGCCTATAAAAACTTAGTGTTCTATACTCTTAGCTATCTACTCTCTCTCTAAACTTCTATAGTGAGATACAATCTTGTAAAAGAGAGAAGAATACTGTGAAAAAGTGTAATCTTCTTGAGAGAAGTTGTTGGTGTGAAGGCTTGGTGCTTGCCCACAAAAGTATCATCTAGTGGAGATCCAATGTTCTCGCGTGTTGAGAAATTGGCGAGGACGTAGGCAAAATGCAGAACCTCGAAATAAATGGATTGTGTGCTTCTTGAGTTTGTATTTCTCCAACTCTATTATCCTTCTTGTTTGATTTGATTCATATATTTTCTTTTCCTGATTTTTAGCATTTTTATTTTAGAAACCTAATTCACCTCCTTAGGTTGCTATTTCGATCCTCAGAACTTACAAACATGCAATGCAACATTATCCGTTAAACTTGTCATTTTTGAGATGTTTTGAGCATTTAACAAATGATATTGAAAAATTATTAATTTAATTTCTAAATAGTTAAAATGTGTAG
Organism: Ananas comosus; assembly: GCF_001540865.1. Lineage (NCBI taxonomy): Eukaryota > Viridiplantae > Streptophyta > Magnoliopsida > Poales > Bromeliaceae > Ananas > Ananas comosus. Next base: position 8,318,048 of record NC_033628.1, read on the forward strand.
ATCATGTCTAGCAGGCCCGATCGTTAAATTAGATGTACTATAATCAAAAATAAATTGAAAGTGGGAAGACCTCTATTTTTTTCGAAAGTACAAGATTGGACTCTAACATAGATATTTATAATTATGAACATATGAATCAAATGTAGATTCCTATTTCGTCCTTTCATCGAATGACTTTGAGTATAAATCATATTGGTTGAGATTACTTGAATATGCCAAAAATTTCACTGCAGATATCTGAAAACCTCATGGAAACTTTTATATAGGATATATAATATATTATTATATAAATAAATTATATATATATATATATATATATATATATATATAGTTTTGATCCTAGGATATTTGTACAAGTATCATCCCCGATTTGCTATTATGTTTTAGCCGATTGATCTACTTTTTTTATACAAATAGCCCTGGATCAAACGCATTGCCATCCTATCCAGCACTTAACCACATCCCTACCCACCAATCCATCTCACCTCACATCTCTCATATCGCAAGGGCTAAAAACACACAGATCACTTGGGTGAGACCTTAACAAGTATCTAGCCCTTACTAATATTATATATAATATATTATATATACCGGACTAGCTATTAAGCTATTAATAGCACCAATCATTTGTGCACCAGTTTTTGCCTATTGATTAAAGAGGTATGTGCGGTATGATGATGTGGGGCCCTCTAGGGTTTGAGTGGTTGTTGGTTGAATAGTAATAAGATCTCAACGGGTGAAAATGATCAAAAGGGTAGAGATCTTAACGGCGTGAAGAACTTGTAGCACCAACGTGCTTCGTGCTATTAATAGGCATAAGCCGACTCCTCTCTCTCGCTCGTCTGCGTCGCCGTCTCTCCCGCTCACAGGCCCAATCTCGATCTCTCCCCTCCGACACCGTCGTGTTCGTAGAACAAACGATCCTCGTCGGCTCGTCTCCATCTCGCCTCTCTCTCTCGTCTCTTAATATATATATATATAATATAATATATATATATATATAGTCGCGGCAGGATGTTTATGGAATAAAAGCAACCAGCGCGAGGATCCGCTGCTTACTACTTTGTTTCGATGTTCGGACTTTCAAATCGACGATCGGCTCCGTTAGACTTGATTTAACGATAATTGAAGTTATGCAGAAATAAATTTTGGCGATTTTGTTATATCATTTGCTTAGTGATCGAAGTGGCTCAAATCAACGGTGAAAAAAAAATCTTCGAAAATATGAGATATGACATTAAATTTTAGATCAAAGTTATTGATCTTGTTTATATGGTATAAAGAATTTCTATCATAAATTTCATGTGATTTGGATATTCTCTACACCGTTAAACTGCAACCGGCATCACACGCCGTTAAAATTATTGATTTTGAGCTCTTTCGATCACTAGGCAAATGAATCGAAAAATCAACAAAATTAATTTCTAGGTAACTCAAGTACTCTAGATCAACTCTAACGGGAGCGATCACTACGCTTTAAATCCGAACATCGAAAACAACTTGAACAATCGGAGGACTCCGTGCTTCCAATAAGATACCCCCCACCCCTGCCGCACTATCCATATATATATATATATATAAAGGACAGCGGGTAGTGATGGATGTGAGGAGATGAGAGAGAGACAGAGAGATGAGTAGAGAGAAGTAGCAGGACTGGCTGTCTCTCAGGAGCACAGGAGGCCTCCGTGCTCCTGAGCCGTTTATCGATGATGGAATTTCCGAATCGACGATCGGCTCTGTTAGCACTTGATCTTGCGGTATTTAACAGTTTCTAGAAAATATTTTTTGTGATTTTTTTGATATCATTTACCTAGTGAATCGAAAGATTCAAAATCAATAATTTTGTAATGGTTTAATCTGCCGTTTTCAAAGTTTAACAGATGTTAGAAGTATTCAATCAGATGAATATTGATACAAAATTCTTATAACTATCTAAACAAGATCAATATTTCTGATCGATAAATTTTAGTTGCTATGTCACCACTTTTTATAAATTTTTATTTCAGGCGCGTTAACAATATTATTTTGAATCAATTCAATTGCTAGGTAAATGATATCGAAAATCGCAAAAATTATATTTCTAGAAACTGTCAAATACGCTAGATGTCAAGTCAACGGAGCGATCGTTGAATTCAAGAAATCTATTATCGAAATGGCTCAAGAGAGATAGGCCCTCCGTGCTTCGTCTCCTGCTGACACAACAGCAGGCCTGCTGCTATATATATGTATATATATATATTATATATATATATATATAATATAATATATATATATACTATATATAATATAGTATATAGCGTACTTTTAGCCGTAGATCTGGCATTGTTGACCATTTACACCCTTTAATTATACTATGCGCAACCACCACTCAACCCCCTAGGGGGCCACATTATTCCTAACCATACATTTCTTAATCCACAAGGCTGAAAATCTACAAGCATCATGTCTTGATTCTTTAAAAAGCATAGGCAAGCTCAATTATATATAATATACTATATAGCTGTAGGCTACTATGCTATCGGAAGCACGAGCCTCTGTGCTTCCGCGGTTTTCCGATTGTTGCGACTTATCGAATCGTCGATCGCTCCGTTAAACTTGATCTAGGAGTATTTGAAGTAACCTAGAAAATAATTTATGATATTACATGATATCTTTGTCTAGTGAACAAAGGGGCTCAAAATGTCGACGCGCCCGCCGGGCCCGCGGGCGGCGCCGCGCGCCCGCCGCGCGCCCCGTCCGCCCCCGCCCCGACCCGGCCCGCAGTGCCGCCGACGGCCCGCCGCCCCGCCGGCCCGCGCGACGGCGGCCCGAAAATAATAAAAACCGCCCCCCGGGGGGGCGCCGGCCGTGCTGGCTGAAAAATAAAAGATCTACAAAATGTAATAATATGACATTAAAATTTTAAATCAAAGGTATTGATCTTGTTTTATATAGTATAAAGAATTTTCTATCAAAATTTCACGTGATTTGGATATTTCTACACCGTTAAACTTGCAAACGGCTCACTACGGCCATTGAAATTTGTTGATTTTGAGCACATTCGATCACTAGGCAAATGATATCGAAAAATAATAAAATTTATTTTATAGGTACTCCAAATACTCTAGATCAAGTTTAACGGAGCCGATCGACGATTCGAAAGTCGCAACATCGAAAAAGAACTGGAAGCACGGAAGACTCCGTGCTTCCGATAGCATAGTAGCCTCACACTCTCTCTCTCTCTCTCTCTCTCTCTCTCTCTCTCTATATATATATATATATATATATATATATATGTATACAATTTGCGACTGCATAAACGAAATACGCAGCACATAGGATAAAATGCGGAACACTGTATATTAGTAGCCACCTAATAACTAGACATGCATTACAGTTTACTCACTATACCACATATGCAGGATACAGCTGCAAGCGCGTTTGCATTTTTGACTTTTTGCTATAAAAAATAATACCACTAACAAACCACGACTAAGAGATTTTCAAGTTATTTGAAATGTTGAGCTTCCCACGTTCTAACCAAGCCAGCTAGCTAAATGTGTTGGAAAACAATTTACTTCTCAATCTAAAAAAACAGCTAACACACTAACATGTACATATTCAAATTAATTTGGACCTTGCACTACAACACAATTAGGTTATAGGGACACATGTTTGGGATACTTTTGAGTAAGTATCCCATTTATACTAAAACTTAAAAACACATCTACTAATGCCTAAATATAAAGCCCAATCCAACCAAAAATAAAAGATTACTCTACTCAACCCACCACACCCAGTCCATTTGGCCCGATTACAAACAGAAAAGAAAAAAAAAAGAAAAATCAATTACCATCTTTTCTTCTCTCTTCACTCAATCCACTGAAATTCTAGACGAAGAGCCTTTACTGTCGTCCTCCTCCGCCACCGCAGCCAACGAGATAGAGTTTCGGCAGTTGCTAAATCCTTAAATAAGTGTTGGTAAATTAGCAGCACTCTTTTAGGTTATAGCGACACTCTTTAACTGTCACTATATACCTAGCGACCCCACATATAGCAACACTTTTTAAAAGTGTCGGTAATTTTAGTTAGCAGCACTTTTTTGACATGTACCTGCATTTAAAAGTGTCGCTATAGACCGTTTTTATTGTAGTGTTGTATTTAGCATTACTAGAAAATCATTATCCTAAACCTGCAACGACTCCATACCAATTCATTTAATTAAGTAAAAAGCTTAGCTAGGCCTGGATTTTTTTTAAATACAATTTTGTGTATTAAAAAATATACCGAGTAAATAGTGGATTGCTTGTAATCTTTCAAGGTCAGTACATGACAATAAAAAATAAAAAATTGAAAGTAACTCTATCATTTAAATAAATAAATAAATAAATAAATATTTTTTCGAACACATCAAATTAAATAGAATTAGTGCCTAAAGAAGTGAAAAAACTGATAGATCTTTATCGGAATGTAAAATAACAATAAATTAAATACATATCAAAATTCAGGATCACCAATAAAAATAAATAACTTGCAGAGCGCCATAGAGAAGAAATTTCTGATCGATCAACTGCGGAAGTGAGAAGTCTGGTACCGATATGAACGTCACCAACCGAACTTGGATAATTTGCTTTCTCCTCCTTTCTCAGGCATTCTCCTGTATAGTGTGGAACCGATGGTAATTTTTTATCAGAATGCACATGAGAAGGTGGCAGGACCAATACCCGTCTTTATATAGAGTTCAGACGACTTCCCATCAAAGTCTGATTAGGATTCTATATAAATTTAAAACGATGGGAAAGAGATAAGATATATCATATCAAGTAGTTTTATAACTGTTAGGATTGATCTTTATCTATAATAAATCTAAAGGCTAAATTACATAAAACCTCCCTATCAAAACCCGATTTTTCACTTTCCCTCCATATCATTTAAAAACTTACACTTTGCCACCCTAAAAAATAAAAAATATTCACAGGGGGTACGATGCTAATAGTATTGATAAAATGACCAAAATGCCTTCTCCCTCTTCCTCTCCTCCCCCAACCCTCCTTTATTTGTAGAAGGGTATTTTCGGTATAAAAGAATATATAATAATGGGATATAGACGGAACCCTAACGGAACACTGACGGCGTGGTCCAAAGTGAATATTTTTTATTTTTTAGGGGTGCAAAAATGTAGGATATTAAATGACAAGGAGTGAAAGTGAAAAATCAAATTTTGATAGGGGGGTTTTCTGTAAGTTAGCCAAATCTAAATTTGAATATGATTAATTGAGCCACATTTATGAAAATCCTAACAATCTCCTACTTGGCTCATATTAATCATACTCCCGAATGGATTTTCTATATTTGAAACTTTATTATGCATTTTTGGAAACTTTATAGTCAAATACCTTACAACTTACTTGATCTTTATCTCAAACTAAAAAACTACAATGATAGGAACGATGGTCAATCATCTCTTCATATTGAAAATTTTCTTCCATAATTACCATGTCATTTTCATCTCTTAGCCGAGTACTTTATATGACGCAACTTTATGAATGAACTCAAAACTATATGTCCATTCGTTAATAGATAAAATTTTATGCTTATTAAATGGTTCAACACAGCTGCATTAAACTTTAGCTTTATTGAAAAAAGATAAATGTTACAACTTTATACATCAAAAGAATTAATCAAAGCATACTTCTAACATGACCTGTATATGACCTAGGTGCTAGCCCTTTTGTAACGACCCGACCCGCTAGCAATAATAACTCGTTGGGCCCAAACTACCAGCCCAAAATGCTTAAGCCTAGTTATTATGTCTAGCCCAATCAAGCTTATATACTCCCACATCTAGCCATAACTATCCGATGTGAAACTATTGGGGTGTCACAGACTCCCCCTGTTTAGACCCTGGCATCCTCGTCAACCCTAAACACACACACAGCCCAAGATCACCAGGCAATGTGAAACTTGTCTCGCTAGCCTTTGTCATTCCGACCCTGACTTAGCCTATCAATTACCGACCCTAGCTTAGTCTGTCATTCCGACCTTGCCTCAGCCAAGACTCATCTCACACTTACGGCTGGTGAACTGGCTCTGATACCAAATGTAACGACCTGACCCGCTAGCAATAATAACTCGTTGGGCTCAAACTACCAACCCAAAATGCTTAAGCGCAGTTATTATGTCTAGCCCAATCAAACTATATACTCTCACATCTAGCTCATAACTATCTGATGTGAAATTATTGAGGTGTCACATCTTTGGTCATTGGGTCTACAATTATACATTTGGTACTGACGTATTCAATCTTACTGTAAATTTCCTCTATTTTCTCTCTTACAACAAGATATTTGGTATCCAAGTGTTTACATCCCGTCGTAGTCTTTTTGTTACTGGCAAAGAAAACTGCAGCTGAACTATCACAAAAAATTCTTATTGGACAAGTAATGGAGTCCATAATCTTTAAATCTGTGATAAAGTTCCTAAGCCAAATAACCTGTAATGTGGTCTCGTAACATGCAATATACTCAGCAGCCAAGGACGAAAGAGCAGTAACATTTTGTTTGCTGCTTTTCTATGATATTGCTCTACTAGCAAGCAGAAAAATATACCCAATTGTAGACTTTCTGGTATCTAGGCATCCAGCAAAATCAAAGTCCGAGAACCTAATCAACTCCAAGTGATCTGATTTTCTGTATATCAGCATATGATCCAAAGTTCCTTTCAAGTACCTCATAACTTTCTTCACAGCCTTCCAATGCTCCATACCTGGATTACTTTGATACCTGTCAAGCAATCCAACAACAAAAACAATATTTGGACGTGTGCACATCTGTGCATACACAAGGCTACCAACTGCAAAGACGTAATGTATGTTTTTCATCTGTTCAATTTCTAATTGGTTCTTGAGACACTGAAAATCATTAAGCTTATTCCCTTTGTAGACAGGAGCAACGCTGGGCTTACAATTATGCTTTCAAAATTTTGCAAAATATTTTTTATGTAGGCCTTTTGAGATAGACCGAGTAAACCTTTATATCTATCTCTTTTAATTTCAATACCAAGAACATATGAGGCCACACTTAAATCTTTCATTTCAAAATTTTGAAAAAAAATCTTTAGTGTTATGCAATAGCCCAAGTCATTGCTGGAAAACAAAATATCATCAACATAAAAGACTAAGAAAATTATTGTACTCCCACTAACTTTCAGATAAATACATTGATGTGCCGGTGGTGTTCATCAAATCCATGAACACCACCGGGGCATTCGTAAACCCAAATGGTATGACCATGAATTCATAGTGTCCACACCACTTCCTAAACGTGGTTTTATGCACATCTTCGCTTGATTTTCAATTAATGATAGTCGGATTGCAAGTTGATCTTCAAGTATACCCTAGACCTTTGACGTTGATCAAACAAGTCATCAATTCAGGGTAACGGGTACTAATTCTTGATGGTCACTTTATTTAGCTCACGGTAGTTTACACACAACTGTAGTGAAATATCTTTCTTCTTAACAAATAGTATCGGAGCTCTCCAAAGTGACACACTTGGTTTACTGAAGCCCTTATCTAATAAGTCTTGTAGTTGAGCTTTCAATTTCTTTAGGTCAGTCGTTGCCATTCTATATGGGACCTTCGAGATTAGGGCCGTCCACGGAAGTAGATCTATCACAAACTTGATCATCCTGTCCGGTGGCATTTCGGACTACTCTGTCGGAAATACATCCAGGAACTCTCAACTATTGGAATGTCCTCGAGTGCCGGACTCTCACTTTGAACTTCCACTACCGTTGCCGGTAGGCAATGCAACCACTATTGATGAGCCTTCTTGCTTGTGACGTGGACAATGTGGTGGCGAAGAGTGAGCTCTTACACCCTCGGTAAATGAGCACCTCGTAATCCGGTTCCCTAAAGATTACCACTTAGCTCTCACAATCAATTATAGTACAATACTTGGAGAGCCAATATATTCCCAACACCAAATCGAACTCGGCATTCGGTTCAAAACCAACAAGTCTGTTGGTATGATCGAGTCCCTCATCCTAATAGGGCAATCATAATATATACTCTTGACACAGAATACATATTCAGGCACTTGAACCCATCTAAACTGTTCGGTGTCTACTTTGCCTATTCCATAAGTGAAAGCAAATGATCGACTAATGAATAACTGTGATGCTCCCGTGTCAAACAATGTTCTGCCTCTTATGTCATTAATTAAAATGATACCTACCACGACGTCCTCTAAAGCAGGTTCCTCTACGTGGGTCGCGAATACTCGGCCACTCAGTGCCTATCGCGAACCCTCTGCCTATCTCGCCGATGGTGCGCGTCCCGCCGACATCGCTGTGGGTGGAATGCCTGTAAGCTGCCTCAAAGGGGAGAGTGTTGATGCCACCGATGGGGCCCGTATGCACTCTTGAGGGCAATCAAACAACATGAGCCATGGTTGCCCACCCCGGTAGCACTTGCCCTTGCATTGGTCACACTGGTTCGGCTTATGGAGGCTGTCGTATATGATGCATCTCAGCACAGACCGAGTAGACTAAAACACTTGAGCTCGAGATTGCGAGTGCGGGTGCCTAGGGGATTTCCTGGAGCTGGACTAACCCTCTGAGCCACTCATCTGCTTCTTTCTTTTGTCCCTCTCATTTTCAGTGGACTCCCGTTCCTCCTGCACGAATGCATTGCCCTGTTCCATCCATAGGTTCGGTCCAAGATCTCAGCAAAGGTCTATAACTTGAAGGAGTGCACAATCTTGAAAATTTTCAGCTGAAGTCTATACAAGAAGCAGTCAGCATTGTCCTAGTTATCCCGCACCACATACAGAACGCAGCTGATGATTTGAGAGAACTCCCGCTCGTAGTCTCTTATTTGTCCTAAGGGGCAAAAGAGACATTCTGATTTTTTTGTTAACTCTTGTAAGTATTTAACTCACCTTTAATCCAAATTAACTTAACGAATGATAACTGTAAGGGTATTTTTGAATAACGGAGGAACATATGAGGGGTATATTAGAAAGAAAAAAATGGGGATAAATGAGATATTTCCGAAGTTTTGAAAGTTATATAAGCAATTATCCCCTATAAATATATCCTCATATGAGAACTAGATGTTTAGTTATATGTATCTTCATATATATTAATATATATCTTTAATAATATTATAATACAGTTATATAGTAATATTATATTATATATATGTAGAATTATGCTACTATACTATCGATAGTACCAAGTACTCGCATGGTGCTATCAAGTTTTCAACCGTTAGTGCCTGCTGCTGCAATTTCTACAGTAGCAATAGTAGTGAGAGGAGAGGGAAGAAGAGAAGAGAAGGGGAAAAGAAAGAGAAAAAGAAAGGAAGAGAAAGGAAACAAAGAAAGGAAAGGAAAGGGAAAAGAGAAGAAGAAAAAAAAAAACCACCTTCTTCTTTGCTTCTTTTTCTTCTTCTTCTTCTTTCCTTCTTTTTTCTCTTTCTTTGGTTTCTTCCTTAGAAAAATCTGAGAGGAAAAGAGAGAGATATTTATCACTTCTCTTTAGCGGAATTCCACTAAGATACCACATTGCACTTTAGCCAACTAAGTTTTCCTACTTGCACTTTAGTCCATTTCATGAACAATTGGCCTATTTCATCTATTTTCGTGCCAATTTCACGCCAAACGAATTCACCTCAATTCCACTAAGATACCGCAATGCAGTGTATGCTCAATCGGGCCCTACTTCTCTCTACATGCTTGAATCTGTGGGGGCTAGTGTGCGCAAAATGATACTTAACACTAGACTTGCAAACGTTGCGAACAAGTCTGCATTTGCATGCTAATGTGATGGCTCCGAATTACTTTCTAGCTCCTTAATCCAAGTGGATTGAACTTTATCCCCTTTAATATATTACTAGTTTAGTACCCCGTGCAATGCAACGGGTAGATAATATAAAGAAAAATAAAAAGTAATAATGATATATTATTTTACAAATTCTTAAGTCAATACATAAGAATATTAAAAATTTCATATTTTATTATTTATAAATTATTCAAACGTATAGATAATTTTTACATTTAAGCTCAACAATTCAAAAATAAATAAATACATTACATGCTCACTAAATAGACTTTGTGATCACACTATATATATTACACAAATACATATAAGTGAGGCATAAAAGTTTAATACAAATAAAATAAAAAGTAGTTTACATCAAAATTGATAATAAATTAATATAAATATCAATAGCTTTTTCTTAATGATACATTAATTAAAAAGTGGGCGGATGGGAAGACGAAGCATCGGGTAGAAATAGGAATGAGAAGGCGAAACATCAAAGAGTGGGGTAAAAGAGAAATTGCCACGTGGCAAACTCCATGAGAAATAATGAATAGAATATAGATATAGATATAGATTATTGTCTCTATATATTATTGGTTATTCCCTTTTGAATATATTGGAGAACTTTACTTCGTTTTTTTTTTTTTGGTTGATCCTGGTCGGGCTATCCTCCCCTTTAATTGGATCTTCTTTTTCTTAGTCTCTTGTATTTGGGTTATACTAGTGCTCTAATGCCATGATGATCAAAGAAAGCAAACATTATAAATTAAAGGTTTATAGGTTGCAATTAAGCCCTACACCCGATAGTTTTTGTTTACAATGGCATTTTTGCATCGTCTATGGATAAACATATTTTAAAAGGTTCACTAGTGAATGCTTGGAGTATGGGTTATTAATTAGCATGAGCTTCTTGGAGTAGGCCTCACAAACACGCACAGCTTCTCGGATTCTATTACACTGCATAAAATGGTTGCATGAAAAGCTTTTCATATTGCCTATCGACAGTTTCTCTTTCTTGTTCTTTTTTTTTTCCTTCTGTTGAGTGTGGCACCGCATTGATGGGAGATTAGTATTGAACAGTTGCACAGAATAGATCAGACATAGGCTCATTGCTACCAGGGAGTTAAGCCTATCGCTCCGGTGGTAATGCAGTGCTCCTTTACGCTGGTACAATGGTCACGTTGCAAATAATACTAGCTGTGTGTCGATAGCGGTATATAAGATTATTTGATTATTCTCGGTTGTTCGATCAATGAACTCAAGCGTGCGAGAGGAGATTTTTAGTTGAAGAAGCGCATCATCGATAATAATTGTATTTTTACTGGTTTTCTAGCTTTCAATATTTTGAACCTGAAATTGGATAGGGAATTATGGCCGGTTAAAATGAAAACTCTTGGGTAAAGTGTATGGATAAGTTTCTGTACTGTCCTTATATTTGTTTTTGGAATTTGTGTATGATTAGTTACTTAACGCGTGCATGTGTTTGGTTGATTGATGTAAGAATCTAGAGAAATGGCCTATAACATGGATCACATTGCATTTTATTTAGTTCATCACGATGGCCCTATTGAGGTTTGGGCTAGCAATCCTTTCATTTTTCACAAACGTAAAAATGATTATGATTCATCATTTCACGTGAATAGTTAGTAAGGTTTCTAATTATTCTACTAACAAATGAAAGTATGTATGTTCTTTCAAATTTTGATAAATTGCAAATTTGGTTCCTCGCCAAAATGGGCTTGTTAGGATGTCATAATAAGTTTTCCGATCATGATCATCATTAGTTTAGTGTGAATATCTTTTAAAATAATTGGAAGGTACAAGTTTTTTTTTTTTTTCTTCTTTCTCCCTCTGAAAAAATCTTAGCATCTATAATATGATACAATAGTGTTATTTACAAAACAATTTATTTTATTTTGGAAAAAATAAATTATAAAGTTGAATAAGTTATATATTTTATTCTTGACTCCTAGTTTCCAATTATAAATAGAAATTTTCATATCAAAAAATAATATTCTTATAAATAACCTATTTCAACGTCTAAATAAGACCTATCAATATTCTTGTGAATAACTTATTTTAATATCCAAGTAAGACCTTGCGATCTGATTTAGACCTCCTGATCCGATTTCTTGCTGCTTCGTTGGACAGGAGATGGCCATGTAATGAACTATAAAAAAATAATTTCGGATGGCCAATTATATCAGTAGATCACATTTGCTAAAAACGAAAATTTGAAATGGTCAAAATAGACCCTATCCTTCCCCTCCCTCCAAAAATAGGCACTCCCATCCTCCTCTCTCTCTCTCTCTCCACCCTTCAATCCTCCATTTGGAACCTCTATCTATATATTCTGCGCAAGAGGAGTTCACCATTGCCATTCCTCCAGCAAATAAAAGACCCCGGCACAAGACCGACAGCGGCAGGAGCCTCGATGGGTGGGTGCACAAGCCGACCGANCTCTCTCTCTCTCTCCACCCTTCAATCCTCCATTTGGAACCTCTATCTATATATTCTGCGCAAGAGGAGTTCACCATTGCCATTCCTCCAGCAAATAAAAGACCCCGGCACAAGACCGACAGCGGCAGGAGCCTCGATGGGTGGGTGCACAAGCCGACCGACGGAGGTAGATGGCCCCCACCCCGAGGCCCTGCCGGCTGAGAACTCAGTCGCCCCCGAGCTTGAGGTGAAGCCCGTCGAAGGCGGTGATGCTCCAACCGAGGTAACAATTTCATACGTCTATTACCCTTCTATCACTACCCTATAATAGGCCTCCTCTATGCTGGAAAACCGATCTAGCATTCTGAAGTCCCGTTCGGTCCTTCAAAATTAGATTAAACAAAATAAGATAAGATGACATGATATGATATGATATGATATGAGAGAGCAATGTTGGGTCACAAGAAGGGATTAGCGACTGCTCGTAGGCATCAGGAGCTGCTAGGAGTAGGGTGGTCCTCAATGGAATACAAGAGGATGGATGCTTCAAATTCAACTCCCTATCAAGCCGACGCTGTCAAATCTCTAAACCTCCTGCCCCAACAGCCGTCTGTCATTTTAATCAATCTAGTCCAATCTGAAATGCCAAATAGTTACACCTATGTGCCTCCATTTTGAAAAAGCTTCTCTACTTTGGAATGATATAGTCAGCATTTAGCAAAGAAAAGCACAGGCTAGAGTTTTGATATCAATTCTGCACAAGATCTACCCCGGCTGAAACAGACCCCGAATAAATCAACCTAAACAATTTGAAATCCTTCTTGAGAATATCAAGTAGGTAATAATACAAGGCCTCGTTTTTCTTCACACTTTGTATTCTTTTCCTCATGAGAGAGGCCGTGAAGCAAAGTGCATACTTGACAGGCCGAGGCTGCAAGAGCCAAAGAGCCCCAACTTGTCGACCCAGCCACAACGAACGGTGAAGAAGAGTTGAAGCCCGAGTCATCAGCAGCGGTGCCGGAAAAGCCCGAGGACAAGGAGGATGCACCAACAAATGAAGTAGCAAAAGAGAGCAAAGAAGAGGAGAAGAGATCTCAAGTTGTGGATCACCCTTTGGCTGCCGCCTCTGAGGGTTCAAAGACTAGCTGAGCTTCATCAAGGAACAAGAGATGCATGATAATCCGCCATTCAATTGGAGCAAACAAGGATGAACTCTTGTATCCTATACTTTTTCTTTTTAATGGATCAAATGGAATTTTTTTCCTTCTCCTTCATTGTGCAAATTCTGGTATATAGGTGAAGAGTTTTCGACACTTTGCAGGGCAAAAGTACATGATAAACACTAGATTAAATAATTTATAGCACATCCTGATGCAATGAAAAACAAAACTAACATGAACAACAGCTCAATAAAATCAGGTACCAGTGTATCATTATCTAATGAATAACAGTTTAATATTAAAAGATACCATTGAACTAAATACCACGATGATCCTCCAGAGAAGAACACTAAAATACCTCAATGATCACCAACAGGGGCATATCAAAATTATCCATGCAGTGTTTTTCATCAGAAATCAGTAAGTTCATCAATGCTTTCAAGTGAGATTCAACACGAAAATTTAACAGTGACTTCCCTCTCAAACAAGAAGTTCAAATCCAACAAAAAAGCTAAGAATATAAGCTTGGTATATAAGATCAACATAAAGCCTCACCTCCTTTTTTGGGTGGGGGCGGTTTCGGCCTCCTCTCCTTCTTACCCTGTACTGAAATTTGCAAGGTCTCAGTCACCGGCGAAGGAGTCGTCGGTTGAGCATCCTTCAGATCTTCAGGAAGAGTCGAATAAAGGAACTTTTTGGCAGAGCCAATGTGGGTACATGACAGCTTCAGCATCTTCCGACCTGTCATCCATTTAAGCATTATCTTCATGTGGGTTTTGCTGTTTAAGCCATTAATACTCACATCCTTATTGAAAGTTAAATAGTGTCATAAGTTTCTGCCTTTAGATAAAGAAGAATCTTACACATCATTAAATGAAAGAGGATAGCCAAACACCTAAGAACTCTGTTTATTAGAAGAGAAATAGGCATGCATATGTTCTTCATGTCAATAACTAATCATGGTAGATGAGTTGTTTAGAAAAAGGTTCAGGGCCTAGATTCCTTAATGAATGAATCGAGTGCTAGTTGCATAATACCAAAAAAAAACAACAAAAATGTCAAAAGTAAAGTTACAACATTAAAACTTTGTGACTTTCCAGTAAGTAAATAAGAATATTCCATAAATTGGCTCATACCAAAGAAGAAGAAGAAGAAGAAGAAGAAAAGAAAGAGAAAAGAAAAGAAGAGAAGAGAGCTTCTGATGGTTGAAACAAGTATTTCTATTGTGGTTGTCATGGTGTAAATGAAAGCTAGTCAAGCGGAAAAAGTTACAAATTGATATTGAAGAGATATCACTTCCTCTCCCAGGTAAAATGTAGTCAACAAATTAGCTAGCCAAAACCAATATACATAGCAAAAATCCGATCGGCCAGCTAGGTGTTCAAGTATAAAACTGGGAACCTTTTAACTACTCATTCCTTTGCATTATCATCACCCTTTCTCAGGCATCATTTGGAAAAGCTTTATCAGATTTACCACCACAACTAGAAAGTAATGAAACATTAGTAACCAAATGATCAGATTTACCACCACAACTAGAAAGTAATGAAATATTAGTAACCAAATGATCTCTCTAGCGAAATTATAAATCATTATTCAGATTATCGCATATGAATTTCTCTTCCCAATATGTCGAGCAACAGCACATGCAACTACTGAATAAATCCCTACAACCTTAATTTCAGAAATCAAGATGCATTACGACATTACAAGGACTTGGCGGCACACTAAAACAGTATATAGGCACAATGGTAAAAGCAGGAAACAAAAAAATAACTGCTTTTAAATGACAAACTAGTACACAATGATTTAACATTCCATTCTGACCATTAACCAACATAAGTGAACTTGCGGCGAGTAACCGTCCAATCAATTCCCACTAAGTGCATTATTAAACCAATCAGGTTTCTCCTCTTATGTATAATCAATAACATATATGATATATTCCTTATCAACCAACTGAAATTCAGGTCACAACATGAAACTAACACAAATATATAGAAATGCCAAGGAAAACACAATGATAAAGGAGCCAGCAATACAAATCGATTATAGCAACTATTAAAGGTTAAATTTCCGAGACTCGGGATCAGACAGGCGATTGATCAAACACATTACGTGCATGCCCAACCCTCACACCTATACTATTCCACCCATCAAAAAACCCTACAAACTCCAAATTAAGTCAGATAAACAAAAAGCCACTTCATTGACAAAAAAATAGAAGAAAAACAATCTTTTTTTTCATCGCCACAGAAGAGAAGAGAAGAGAAGAGAAGAGTTAGTAGCCAAGTCGCCATTTTTACTACATTGGCAAAGTTCCAGGTGTTGGCGGCGGTGAGAGGCCCGTGATCCTTGACAGATCTGGTATAGTCCCTTGGAGATCTCCGATGCCTCCTCCCTCGGCACCTTAGGGTTTATCCACCGCACGTCCTTGCCCTGTTTCCTCGAGAAATACCTCACCAGCATCCTCGCCGTCGCTGCGGCTGCGGCGGCGCCACCATCGCCGTCTCCGCCTCCGCCTCGGCCTCCGCCGAGGAATAGCGCGCGCCAGCTGAGTAGTTTGTGTCTCTCCCACTCTCTCGTCTACAGTGCTAAAAACGAAGAATAAAGCATTTGCGGCTTCCTCCACCCCTTTCCCCACATCAGTTGCGCGTTATTATTAGCAAGTTTCAGTTGGTAAATAATGGGCTGTGAACAAGCCCAACATAGGCCTGCTAATGGCTTATTTACCAAACTTAGTAAAGTAACCGGATCTCGAGCCAATCCTTCATTAAATTATATATTGAATTGAGTACCAGGTGTGCTCACCTACTATACATACATATGTTGCTCCAATATAAATTCATTATTATCAATAAATAAATTTGTTTTGGTAAAATATTTTTATTTTTGTTGCCTAATAAATACCATAATAAATGTCTATAACATTCGACCTTCTACACTTTTAAGTTACAAAAGAATGAAAACAACAATACTCAAAACGAAGCTTTATTTAATAAACATTTATTTCAACTATGTATGTGCATCACATCAAACGATCAGATTGTGCATAATGTAAAAGAGAATAACAATTTTGGAAGAGGTTGTTTGACTACTGAAAAGCTTATCGAAAGCACGACTTTATTTCTCCCAAGTGGAGCTTCTTATCTAATCCAATCTCGAATGCCTAAGTAAGCTCTTAATATATCATCTGAGATACAAAACAAGACCTTACATGCAGCCGACAAGGATTCTAACCCAATCCAGGGTTGCATGTTTCGACGCACCAACTCATCCCTCTGTAATGCAATTATATGTACACAAACTCCTGACAAGTTCTTTGCTTGTACACTTCTTTTGTCCATGAACAATTTGAATAATTCGCAGTTACATGTCAAAAGAAGAATAGTTACCCCAAACAAAACTATCATCACAGAACCAATGGGAACCTTTAGCAAGGAACTAAACCATCTGCAACTTGCTTAGCCAACCAAAAAAAAAAAGGAGAAAAAATAAAAAAGGAGCCACATAAGTGTTGACTAGAACCTGCAACATGCTTAAATGGAATTGTAGTTGGTTCATTTACTCCTAATGGTACAACGTAATTAGAAATTATAAGAGGTAAATATCCAAATTGATGAGAAGCTCCGTACATCCTTCACATGACACAGTAACAGCCTTTACTTTGCATAAATAACTCTTCAGCTTGATTTCAATAACTTAAGCATCATAACAAACTGAGATTTATCATTACAAAAATTTCTGGTGACCTTGCCTTTAAGCCACTTACAACCTGGAGATTTAAAAAGAAGAATAACATAACAATAACGCGGAACATAGATTATTAGTTGATATATATGCAAAAGAACAGGAAGATAAGCTCACTTATGAATTTGATGCTACACTTTTATCATGATACCCAGACTTTATATGACTAAGGTAATACACCCAAACATGATGTGCTATGGAAGAAAACCACAAATTTGATATCAAAAAAAAAAAAGCATCTCAATGCTCAAAGAAATCAAGGTAAATCTGTCAGTGGAGCGACAGGAGTCCTCTTATTGGTTGCTTTCTGTCGTCCAGGGGATAATGGAATATGCAGTCTTCTGATACATGCACAAAAAACAGTGAATAGCAAGGCTTCTGAGCACATCTGGCCCAGCTTGTGTAATAGCTGTGCTAATAGATCTGAGCAATGTCTGAGCCCAGCCATATTTTTTGCCAAGTTAAATGTGGTTGGCCTGATTCTGGCCCAATCTAGCATTTATATAGTACTTCTGAATTGCTCCCATCATAGATTAGATGTAAGCATCACCCTACTCTATTTCCATACGGTAGTAAAGAACAAAATTTACATTCACCTATGGATTGAGCTTCATAAGAGTGAATATTATTTCTATGGAATGATGAAATGACTGCATTTACCTTATTCTGGGACTTCTATTCCTCGTCAGAGGAGCTACTCTCCATAGGAAACACATCCTGACCAACTGATGCAGCAGGATCCTGAATGAAAATATTATTATGTTTTTAGGGAAATAATAGTTGAAAATAAAACTATACACCTTCAGTTAATTCTGCAGAAAAGAAAAATAAATAAATGCCTAGTTAATTCTTACTGGCATTTTGTCCCAGTCCTTCAACTTTGAACTCGTAAGCATGTAACTATCACGTAATGGCGCCCACCCAGGCTCATCATCATTTTCTTTCTCCACAGAATTAGAAAGCTGAAAGCAGCCACGCTATTAGAATTACAGTCCAAGATAGTCAAAATCAGCCAAACGATAAAAAGCCATTTGATTAGGACATGACTAGATAAATTAAAAGGCCAAAATTACTGTTCGACAACAACTTCTCGTAAATTCGACCACATTTTATCCCAACTGTTTGATTACATAGTGTGAGGATATCACATACACATATTCAAGAAACTGTATCTCCAGCATAATGCAAAGTAAGCAGTGTCTACCAAATTACTGTCTGACAACAACTAGTGGCCTTATGTAGTTGACCAAATGGTCTTTAAATCCTATTTTCCGATTTCCAAAGGGAGTCAGCTTCTCTATTATACTAAATAATGAAATGCCAAATGTGGGCATCATAGGAAATGTTTAATTTGTTCATCATTAAATCAAAGTTTTTTAAAAAATAAGAACGAAAATTGATAACATCTTTGCAAAGAAAATTGAAACATCTTCTTTCCAACAATATATAATTGCTTAATCTATATGAAAATCTGGAAGAAGCAAGATAAAAATGTGTGACACGAAACACTCAAAAAGGGAACATCTGCGAATTGTAAAGCAGAGAAAAGGTAACAAAGTTCATCAGAAGCAGGGCACTTGAAAAACTTACTATTTCTTCCTAGTTAAAGTCAAACACAGAAATACTCAACTCTTGCAATAAGTAATCCATTTAAAAAAAAAGGTGACCATACAAGTGACAATGAGTACCTTGGATGAATTGAATGGCAAGTGGTCTCCATGACCTTGAGTTGATGACTTCTTTAGCTCTGGAGAGAAGGTCTGTTTTCTTTGCTTTGCCAACTCTAAGAAATTAAAGAAACAATTTTCAGAAGAATATAAGAAGACCAATTAACCACAATAATATAACACATAAATATTAATTTCGATAGTATATTATAACTCAGAACAACTTCAGCAACACCAAATTCAATTGAAAGAGCTATTAGTAGAAGATCCGCCTAAGAGTTCTTTCTATCTTTCCCTACTACAATAACTCATAACAGTGTTTCTTATTCAAATTCACAAGCTATAAATCTCCTTGTCCTGTGTACATTAGAAACAGACATATATTCTCACATAAGCACCTGCCTAACACCCTATGCTATCCTTATTTAGGAGCTTCAACAAGTCCACCACCTAGGCACAGCAGAACTATATATCCTAGGCAATAGCAGATCCTTGTTCTACAAAAGCTCTTAGCTTGAATATATAAGTTCGTGCAAAGTAAAGGGCACTACTTTTACATGTCACAGCTTATACGTACACACTTATATCAAAATCATATACACTTATAAATTACACAGACCCATGTGACCTATACAGTGAGTTTGTTAGCTCAAAAGGCTTGAATGTTTTGCAGCTAATAAATCATTCATTGATGGCCTAATATCCTTATTTAAGTGATTTCATTGAAAGATAGTTCATTTACTAGAAGGATTCAGCAACACCAGATAAAGGTTAAGCATAACTGGAGGATAGATTCAAACCAAACTTAGGATGCGAGAAAAAGCATCTCAACATGGAGGGCTACAGAAAAAGTTGGACTAAGAATAATCCTAAATGACATAAAATGTACGTAAGAAATTATATAAAGGATTATGATCGTGCTCGCCAATGTTACTTTGTGGATGACCCTGGAAGGTTAACTACAGATTATGCTCAATTTTGACTCGAACATATGACAGATTATCTAATTGATAGGATCATAACATACTCAAACTCATACTCTCTTATTATAGCATAAACCATCACAGGAAAATTAAAAACAACAACAACAACAATTACAATAGAGGAATTCCCATGCTACAACGTTTTCAAACAGAAAGAAGATGAAGCCTATAGCCTCTGTACATTCAACGATTTTACGAATACGTATCCAACAAAGAGTTAAAGACAACACAAGCAGTAAAAGGCACTGAAAAAAGTACCTTTTGCAACTTTTGTTCTTGAAG
This sequence comes from Ananas comosus, assembly GCF_001540865.1. Classification (NCBI taxonomy): domain Eukaryota; kingdom Viridiplantae; phylum Streptophyta; class Magnoliopsida; order Poales; family Bromeliaceae; genus Ananas; species Ananas comosus. Next base: position 8,338,136 of record NC_033628.1, read on the forward strand.
GATTTAAACCTCTCTGGGAAATTTGTGCCTTGCTAACCTGTGGAAAACAGCTTGAAGTAAAAATTAAACCCCAGACTCTTTATTCAAATCTTAAGTAACAAAAAAGGAACTAACACAATCAAACTATTCAATTACCTCATTAAATAGCCTTACAACTGAAATCTCAGCACCAAACATGCAAGGTGGAATAGTTTTTAGTTAGCAAAGCAGCATAATAGTTTTAACTTAGACATAAAGTAGCACATTATTTGCCAACTATATACCTCCTTTTGTTGCGATCTTAATAAGAGACTTCTCCTTTGCATCCAAGAAACTTGCAAGCTTTACATGCCCCTTTTCCGATGCCTGTTATCAATCACAAACACAAGTACATGACTTAATTCAAATTCTCAATATACAAGCATAATATGTCGATCGGAGCTTCTGAAGAAATAACCCACCAAAATCTTCTCCTTCTTCGCATCCCCTTTTGCCTTGTGCTCTGCTTCTTCCTCCGCCAGCTTCTCCACTACCAGCTTCTTGTGCGCCGATAACATAGGACCCTACCACCAAAATAAAAACAAAGAAAAACAACAAAACCCTAATCAGGAAACCAAACCCTCATAACCAAACTATAAAAAATTAAAAACGAAAAAAAGAATGTAAATTGCTTCGAAGAACACGAACCAGTGCATCATAGGGGAGCTTCTTCTTCATAATCTTTGAGAAAGCAACCCTAAACGCCCTACACCCTTCATCAAACCTCGTGATCCCGCCGCGATGTCCTCCTTCGCCATCACCCTCGTCGTCGCCTTCGGAGCCTCCTCCTCTCTCGGAATCCGTCGACCCATCCTCATCATTCCCACCACTGGGCGTCGCTTCTCCTCTTCTCCCTTCCTCGACAACTTCTTCTTCATCGTCGTCGTCAGAGTCGGAGTGGTAGTTTTGGGCCCTCTTCTTAAAAAGTTTGAGCATCCTCTTGCTAGGTTTCCTCCGCTTCGCCTCCGCCACCGCCGCCATGGCCCCCGAGGGCTTCGTCATCGTCGTCTTCTTCTTCGGATTTTTGCTCTTTATGGGTTTTCTCTTTCGCTTCATGGGATTGGGATCCGCCTGCATTGCAATGACGGTGCGTGCCCTAGTTCCGCTGCCGCCGCCCACTGGAGCCGAAGAATAGAGCATCTGCAGTTTCCTCCCCTTTCCCCATCAGTTGGGGGTTATTATTAGCGAGTTTCAGACTTTCAGTCTTAGTAGTTAATTCGGATTCGTCAAAAATTCGGTACAGGTATAATACAGATAAAATTTAGATCCTAATTTTTAAATTTATTAAAAAATACAGCTAAAATACAGATTCGTCAATTATTCAAATATGTGATTTATACAGATATTATATGTTCACCAATTAAAAATTTGGGATAAAAAATTCGGCTATTAAATTAAATTTTCTTCCTCTATATTTATACTATTAGTATAAATAATCATAATTTTTAAGAATATAAAAATAAAGAGCTACAGAATAGGAAGAAAAAAAAAATGTAAATTTGGCAATTCACATACAGATAATAGTAAATATTAACTTCACTCATAGTCATGGTCTCATGGAAAATATAAATTTGTAGTTTTGTACCAGATGAAGTGGGCGTGCGGCAGCGGACCTCGAAATCAGATTGCGAGTGGTGCGCAGGCACGTGGGGGGTTCCAATGGCGAGCGGCGAGCGGCGAGCGGCGCGCGGCCGGGGTGGTTCCAAACTTCCGATGGTGAGCAGCGCTCGGCCTCACGGGGGGTTCCGGTGGCGAGCGGCGCGCGGCGGGGGTTGGTAGTTTCGAACTTCCGACGCTCGACCTCGCGAAGGATTCCGATGGCGACTGGCGACTGGTGCGCGGCCGAAGTGGTTCCGAACTTGCAATGCTCGGCCTCGCGGGGCGTTCCGATGGCGAGCGGTGCGCGGCCCAAGCTAGAGCCGAGGCCTGAAAAAGCTAGAGTATTGCACGAGCCAGTTGAGACAGCGAAAAGATCGTATTGATCTTGTGCCCCTTGGCAAGAATTAAGAGCATGAACGAGAGCAAGATCGGCCTAAAAGGCACAAAATCATATACAGTTAATAAATTACACAAATGCATGTGGCCTATGCAATGACTTGGTTAGCTCAAAAATCAATGCTTTGCAGCTAATAAATCATCCATTGATGTCCTAATTGCCTTTTTTGAATGATTTTATTGAAAGATGGTTCATTTACTGGAAAGATTCAGCAACACCGGATGAAGGTTAAGCATAACTGGAGGATAGGTTCAAGCCAAACTTAAGATACAAGAAAAAGCATCTCAACATAGAGGATGTTGCCATGTGGTGTGTCCACATTGGCGGGTCTTAATTTAACCCGATCCGCATAAGATGTGGATTGTGATTTATCCTAATATGTTAAGTATAAGAATAGATTATACGTTTCTTGTTAGTTAAGAAACGTATCTCCTAGTGAATATCTATTATGGATATCCTAATCTAAATCTCTATATGAGAATCAGGATATTTTAGGGGGTTCCAATATTTTATAAATACATCCTCCCTTCTCTCACGTATTATTCGATTGAAGAGAATCTATGATTTATCTTCCTTCTTCTCTCTCTTCTTTCTCTCCGAATTTCTACTTACGTTCCTGAGGTTTTGGAGTTGGATATATGTCACACCCTGGGGTCCTTTTTTGATTTAAAAATTAATGCGGTCAATGCGGAAGTGTCCATTTTTATTTTTATTTTTTTGAAAACCTTGACCCCAAGGTATATCGAATCCGTCACAAATATAGAGAGTCTACTGTTCACACGGACAGAATCTCCTCTGTATTTATACGGCATCGCACAAGTACAATATACAACCACAACTGTATGAGCATACACATACATTCACCATTCATAGTCACCAATCATTTCATCAAAAATAATTATAAATTCACATCTATTAGTTTAAAATGTTTTCTACCCGAAAACTCATTTTAAAACACTAAAAGTCATGAAAACTAAGAAAAACCATTTTAAAATTGTTTCCCATACGGAAACATTTTCTTTTAAAACACGCTACCACGAAGGGTAGAAAACCATTTTCATAAGCTCATATGAAAACCATAATTACTTTATTAATTTCACAAAACTACGTGAATCCAAATAAAGTAAATCCAACTGAACCATAACATGTCTAAGTCATTTATTTTGGAAAAATAAGGTTAGAAACTAAATCAAACCAACCGTGTCGGAAGCTCTATCGACCGCTAAATACTCGCCTCACGCACCGTCCCAACTCGAACCAGCAATGTCACCTGAAAGGGGGTGGGGGGTGAGAACATGTACACATGTCTCCCTTCCCAGTAGATACCGCAAGCCGATGAAGGCGAGGAGTACTCACCGGCAGAAAGAGATTATCAAAGTCATAAGTAGATAATACAAATACAGTAGCTATAACACTGGAAGGAAAGAGAACAGTGATAGAACAGGTAATTACCGCTACTGTAAAGTAAAACAGGGAGTATGTATGCATCAACTGGACATACGAGAAGTCCAAAATATACGAAATCCCTGTGGCCTGTCATGAAGACTTGACCTAAGCTCGCCCATAGGTCTCATGGACGGCAAATCAAGTACTACTCCGGAGGGACACATCAACCCGCACCCAAAGTCGCTAACTTTATCTAAGCACGGCTTATATCAAGTCTGGGGGTGAGAACTCAAGGTGGCGAACCCTATCTATGACACCTCACCTCCCACTGGGCAGGCAACTGAAGTACCCCGGGTTAGTAACCTTGTCTAAGACTCCTTCATGCCGTACAAGCTATAGTCAACTAATGCCAAAACATATCAAGTATGAATACGAATGTCACCGACTATGAAGTGAACTAATGTCAAATCATGTCATGTATGAATACAAGTACCGACCACTCAGGTCAACTAGGATGGATCAACTCAACATCCTTTCGAAGGTATGCAAATACCGACCACTCAATGTCAACTAACATATATGCACAAGAACCAACAAATAGGTCACAAGAAGGTCACGTCATGCATCGGTATAATCTAGAACTAGCTGTCAGCCACTAGCCAACAATCCTACCCCTCAGGGTATACCGACCTCATAGGTTATCAAGTAGTCCAACCGACCAAGTAGGTCATAATGCTAAATACTATGAACCGACCGAATAGGTTATAGTACGAGATACAAGAACCGACCGACTAGGTCACAGATCTCACGTGTAATAATAAACTTGCTCTACTTCTACTCATGCTGTTAAATATGTAAACAACCAAGTAGAGTGATAAATAAATAACAAGGGCACTAGGCTCAACATATATATGCAGGGTAGTAAAATGAAAGAGAGGGAAGAAGATGTCACCTAGTGTGCACCACTGTACTGACTTCGGGTCGAAGTACCCACCTGTACGTGTGCAGCGCCTATCTCCCGTCTGTGGAAGAACGTCAACCGGACCTACGGAGGGTCCACCGGGTTAGTATCTAACCCACAAATGAGAAACACTAACTCACAATCCCATCTGTAAAACCCACGGGAATCGGTTTTCCAAAACCGATTACTGTAACTCGTCGGAAGTCTCGAAAATCGCACCGGAACTCCGCCGGGACCCACGAACTGTTCCGAAACTCACCAACTCGTGCCACGAGTCACCCGCTACCACTAAACACAATAATTTGTGTGACCTGGCAGCAAACGCATATCATCACATCGAAACGATTATCGTCGGATAATCGTTCCAATCCGGATTCCCGAAAGTGTCAATTTCGACACTAGAACCCACCATTGCTCACTCGTCATTTTTGAACCCTCGAAACGACGCCGGTGACCAGCCAACAAGGCTCAGCGACAACATAATTTATTGTGAGGCACCGTCGGAAGAATTTCGAACCGAAATCGCGTTTCGTCGGCGGATTTCGCCGAAAAACGCACTGAAAATCAACATCCGATTTCCGAAAAGGCCTGGGGCCTTAGACAACCAGTCTAGAGGTCACCCGCTACCCGTACAAACTGCCCACAGCAGCCATGGAGAGTAAATTTGCATATAAGCCCCTGTGGTTGAATAAAATCAAATCATTTTATATGATTTTCGGGGTTTTACGGCCCGACAACGCAAATCGAGGACTTTCGAGCCTGGCCGGACACCCGCTGATAGGTCTCAACGTACCGGAAGTCGTACTCATGATTCAGAGCATGGCCTTCCACTGTGGGAGGCGCGGGAGCGACTCGAAGTTCAACGACCACTTCGCGCTGAAACTAAAACGCTTCTAATTTGCTCATCCGGCGCTCGTTGACCCAAAATGAGCTGAGCACTGTGATCAGCACTGACCGACGATCATCGTGCTTACCTCCGGAGGCATCGTAACAGCCTCGGGTCGCCGAAACATTGATCCCAATCAGAAATAATGCACAAATTGCCTAAAATAAAACTCACCGGGCAAGGGGGGCCATGGCACGGCCGGCGACAGCTCGGCGGCGGGCGCACCGGCAGCAGGCAGGCGCGGGCGACGTAGGGAGGCTAGGGCATCCGTCGGCCGGCGACGGAAGGCGGCGGCGACGACGGGCATTGATGCCCTAGCCACACAAACCCGAGGAGAGCATAGGCTCACCACGGTTGACAGGGAGCTCCGGCGGTGGGGGCGCCGGCGGCGGACGAGTGCGGCGGGGCAGGCAGAGCCGGCGCTCACGTCGGCCGACGGCGGAAGGCGGCGGCGACGATGCTGGAGTATCCGAGCCCGTACGAGCTTGGCTCGGGCTTAGCGGTGCAGCTGCGGCCGGGGGTACTCAGGGGCAACGGCGGTCGGTCGCTGGTGGTCGGAGGAGGGCGGCACGTCCGACCCAGTGCGACAGCGGTGCGAGGAAGCGATACGGGCCGAGCCTTGGCTCGGGCTTGATCTGGGCGACCGCGGGGAGCTAGGGTGGCGGCGGCGGCCAATGGGGACGGCGGGGATGTGCGTAGGGAGGTCCCGGAGGTCTAGAAGGGCGGTGTGGCCAACCTCGAGGCGGCGCTAGCTCGTGGCCACGAACTGGCTCAAGCTCGGCCCGAGCTGCCCGTGGGTGGCCACGGATTGCCCAGGCGGCGCCGGCGGCGCACAGGGACAGCAGGGGCCAGCGGGGACGGCGCCGGAGGTCGGGTCTCGCCCTGGGAGGGGGCCCGACCCGTGTGGTTTACTCTATGAGGTCCATGGCCAAGATGGTGGGGAAGGTGATGGAGAGGGAGAGCAACACCAGCTTTTTCGGCGGTTGGAGATGCTCGCCGGCGGTCGGGGTGAGCGCGGCGAGGGCAGGAAAGGTGCTGATGACGGCTGGGGCGCAGCTGGAGGGAGCTGGACTACTAGGGCTAGGGTTTCGTTCAAGAAACCTTAGATGCCCTAAGTATATATATTGGCCAATTTGCAGTTTGGTCCTCTAGAGCTGATTATTTTTAGCCAAGTCCTTCACAGCGCGTGTATTTCGCGCGTACGCACCTCGACATTTGAAATCGCGCAAAACGGTACATAAAATATTGGGCTTTTTGCAAATTTTCTGTTTTGCCAATTTCGACCTCTCAGCGAACATTATGCAATTCCCGGAGATCCGTTTGTCAGGATTTTCGATCGGATCATGCCAGCGCGTTCAGCATGACTGGGGCATCGAATCTACAATTTTGTTTTGTCAGGTTTGGTCGCTAATTTGCGATGAAACCCATCCACTCTCCAATCTCCAAAAACCGCTTTTTGTGATAAAATCTCTTTTTCACAAAAACCATGTATCAGAACCTAAATTCGTCAATGCCATTGGGTCGAGGATAGTCGAACCAAAAACAAGCTATTGGATAACTATGAACGGAGTCCAATACGCACCAGAAGCCATCTCCACTAATTGGTCTCTCCGAAAAATCGGAGTTACTATTCACTTTAAGTGATTAGTAAAGGTCGCGTAACTTCTCCATCCTAACTCATTTTCTCCAGAAACTTGACGAGTGCTTATATAATGAAATTATACACAAAAGCATCGTCAACAGAGAGTTTAGCTACATTGCCAAATCTCAGTCCTTACATCATAGGTGAGGAATCTGGCAGCCCTTATCGATTTNGTCAACAAAGAGTATAGCTACACAGTCAAATTCTTAGCCCTCACATCATCCCCCCTTAAAGGAAGTTTCGTTCTCGAAACTTGACTACGCACCTACCATAATCAAATTTGTATACCGAACCGCTAATATGGTTCCTCCTTCGAGTTTTAATGATACTCCCAATCCAAATTCTATTTAGCCTTAAATCTAGATAGATCAACCTTCAAAGTAGGGGAGAATAGAACTGCGGTTCCACTCGGACGAAACGAGGGAAAACAAACCATTCCAAAATCTACGGACCAAAATCTGCCAGGATCAATACCATCCTATATAACTTGCGGACAAAACAGTTCCGCGACTAGGATTATCCGATTTCAAGATTAGCCAATTCTGAGATAATAATTCACCACTCAGAAACTCTAGGTTCACCCAACCTTGGTCCGCGTAGCAGTAACCGACTTGACTACGTCAAAAGTTTACGTAGAAAAGTCACGGAGCAACACCACAAGTCTGGAGTATATTTTCGTAGGCCAAAATGACACACTCTGACCAGCCAACAACATCAACCAGCTCACCACGAGCGAATACATATCGTTGTCCTAAAACCTGAGTCAAGAACACTCACCTCGGAGACTACGGTCTCCCACCAGTTTAAAACAAAAACAACCGAAGTCAGACCCTTATCATCGAAAAGCCATCTGCGGCATTCGACACTCCCAGGTCCAAGACCTCACTTTCTGCCTGGCAAAAAGGTCCAAGGATGATATTACCAATCGAGCTCGACAATTTTGTCTACTCAACAACTTAATCCGGTACAATCAAACCAATATATGGTCCTTGTAAGTCCATAACTTGATGCATAGGTTGCTAGTCGCAATATGCAATAATAACCATCGGTGATGCCCAACACCTGTCTCGACGAGACCCTGTCGCTGCCGTCCTAGAAGGTGTTGGATTTTATCCAATAATAAATTTTGATAATAACAAACAAATTTTGGATTTAATTTGTTACTTAGCAATTTCAGGTTGTAATTGAATTTGAAGTGGCTCAAGCCGAACCAGAATTGATCAAAGGTAACTATTCAATCAAATTGTTCAAATTGGCCTAGACAAGATCAAATTATACCAAATTGAATGCAAGTGCCACAACAATAATTTGGAGGACTTATTTACAATCTATCGGATTTGAGCCGGTCAACCTAGTCAAGTTGACCAATTCACCTTTTGGGTTTGATTTGAGCTTAATGTCAAATTAGCCATTATTTTAATATAGTATGAAAGAGATTTTATGTATGGTATAAATTCAAAATTGATTTTATTATGGCATGAATTAAAAAAATATGAAATATGATATAAATAAGTAATATAAGTATGGCATTATTTCAAAAGCTTTTACAAATGTAGAATGAATTCAAAAGTTTTGCATTTTAGTATTAATTTAAAAGGATTTTACGAATTTGGTATAATTTCAGATGAGCTTTTCAATATACACTACAAAAAAATAGGCATATACGAGCAGCCAAAATTGCTGGTAAAGAATACAAAAATCGCTGGTAATATTTGCTCCAGCAGTTCTAAAACTGCTGGTAAAAGTGCAGGTGACCGTTACAATATCCTTGCTGGTATAACCTTTTTCCAGCATTTTTACTAACCATTGGTGAAAATGATCTCTAGCAACAGTTTTTAAGCTGTCGCTAAAACTACTAAAAAAACACTGGCGTAAAGTATATATACCGACAGTTTTTGACCGTTGGCAATTTGAAACTATATGAAAAAAAATACTAATATCAACAAATTACAATAGGACTTTTCCATTTGATATTAATTGTAAAACCAACAATCTGTAATATCTGAAAGAAAAAATAAAGTCATATTACTAAATTGCAATAGAGAAGTCTATAACAAAATAATAAAATGGCTGCAACAAAACTATCAGATGGTACAATCTTGATCTATAGCAGTGATAAAATGCAGCAAAACAAGTTTTTATGTTCTAATAGAAATTAATGCAATAGAAAATTTATTTGAACTCCAAATGTTCGAAAGCAAAGACAAAAGAGAGTAAAAAGCTCCAGCTAAACATTCTTCAAATGCGAACATCAAATCCTGCTTGTTGCTTCAATCTGAAACAAAGAAAATTAAAACATATGAGATGCATAAGCTCATTCCAACAAGAAATCTATCATAAGTAACATATAGCAAAAAAAAAAAAAGTATCGAAAATTGAATTTCATCTATTAAAGTACTTTCTACTCAACAAGCTTACTACTATAAAAGAATTCAGGAATCTAACTGAATAAAACAGATCCTAAAAGCAAATGAATGGATAGATAAGAACAATTACAGATACAAATAAATCTTCACATTTACCGCATGTGAATTTATATAACTATAGTGCCCATGAACCGATGAAGAACACTTCCTTCTGTATCTACAGAAATGAGGAATTGATTAAGAAAAAACATATATATCATCACAAGCATCAGACTGATCACGGCCACAAAGGATAATGCCCTCCGTGCATTTGAGGTCGCATTGCTCAAATGAGTCTTAGCAACCATCCTATAGTCTCTCTCTCTCTCTCTCTCTCTCTCTCTCTCTCTCTCTCTCTCTCCATGTGAAACAAATGTGTTACACATTCCAGCTCCCAAAATTACTTAGAGGCAACATATTAGTTTTGCCCTTTCAATAGAATCAATGACAAAAAAATGAACTGCTGCACAACAAATTCTGGAGCTACACCATTCAAATGAGGATTGATAAATATCAGGACACATCAGATTAATTAATTCAATTGCACGACATAAACGAAGAAAAGCATTACTAGGGAAAAATGAGAAGTAACTTTTTTTAAGAAAGTTTAAAATGCATAGGTTATTAGTAAAAAGAAAGCAAGACATAGCCTACATCCCTGAGAGCAAATATAGGATAATCAAAATCAAAAGTTAAAAGGGAAAATAAAGAAAAAATCTAGCAGAAAAAGTACATCAGAAACTCGAATTGCATCATCCATTATGATGTCCTAAAGGGGAATCCGAGTGAGCTCTTCGTATGCTTGGCGCATCACAAAAAAAAAAAAAAAATGTTGCAAAACGTTGGAAATTAAATTGAAAACAAACGAACCATAGGTCCACCAAAAATTATAAGAAGAATACTAATAACATAGGAAATGCATGGTGGCAGATTAAGAGACCATATCGACTAAATAAATATATAAGAGGCTCAATTGACAGAAGACAGTTGAAAATACCAGTAGGAAACAAAATGCGATGAAAAGACATCCAAATTCCTCCAACATGCAGTATCCAACAAGGTCAATCAACAGCAAAGACCACTCCAGTCTATCAAACCAATTTAGTTTCAGATATAATTTAGCAAACTTGGCAATAGAATACATGGCTCAATCGAGAAAACTCACAGGTCCAACAAGGTCAGACATATGAGAGACGGTGGTACCCAATGCAACTCCAAGGTACAATATGCGAGTTCCGGGAGCCTGAGGTTAACAAATAAAAGAAGAAAAGAACATGACAAAATTAGCACAATTAGGAAGAGATCATAGATAGAGAAACGGAGTGAGCGTATAAACAAAAAAAGCAGAGTGAGCACAAACAAATACATCCTAGGAAGAAAGAAATGCAAAAAAAAAAAAGAAGAAGCAAATATTAGCAAGAAATTTTTAGTAGTGAAGATAAAACAAGCACAACCTGGCTAATTTTGTGAAGAAAAGGATTGGTTATCAGTTCAATCAGCAACAAATCAAGATAGAGAGACAATATTTTCATGTATCCCATAAAAATGATGTCAATCAAAGAGAGCTTAAGGAACCATTAGAATAACTTGTATCTAATATCCACAATTACTTACTTTAAACAAAGTTATTTAGAAATATTGTAAGATGATGAATGAAGATAGCTTAACCAGAATGGCATAAGTAGGACAACTTGAATAGCTCAACGCGGAGAAGGTGACAATAGAGTAAAAATGTGTTTAGAAGAGACAACTATAAAGGAGTACACATGAACCCAGTCACAGTTAAACAAAATGGTTACAGAGGCTTAAACTGTACTCTAGAATTCTAAGGTGAGTACAAATGATTTTATGCTTTCCCATAACTGAACAAATCAATGGCCTTAGTATTGAAATACATAAACAAGTCTAGCTATTAGAACAACAACAGCACTAATACAAACATAAACAAAATCCAAACTTCATTATACACTGCAATAAAGACTTAATAATAAGACCAAATTAAGAAGGGAGAAAGCTTACGATCCAAATGTTGTCAACGCCGCCGAGAATAGCTGCGGCGAGCTTCGAGCAGAAGGGATTCCACACCCTGTACTCAACTTTCGATCCGTCCTCGTTCTACAAGATAGAAATTTCTAATTACATCACAATAGCAAACAAAATGACGTAAATTAAATCACAAACACCAACATCGAATCTCACAAGCTGAACCCTTCTAAACCCTCGTTGAGATTCCAAGAGGAGAAACACATAAAAAGAAGGCCGTTGGACCTAATCATCACCTGAACCGAGATGCGCTTCTCGCCGTAGACGGATACGCCGGAGAGGAGAAAGAAAAAAGGGAAGAAGGAAAAGAAAGGAAATGGAAGGAGAAAATAAGAGAATTCGCCCTCATTTCCAAGTTCTTCTTCTTCTTTTTCTTCTTCTCTCTTTTTCTTTTACTTTCTCTCTTTCTTTGATGAAATCTGAGAGAGGGAGATAGAGAAAGAGGATAAGAAGAGAAGAGAAAAACGGATTCACCTTAATTAGACTCTCACGCTCACGCACACACAAGTAGCGACAGCCCGGATTTTACATGCCCTATAATACCTTGTAGACACAATCGAGCTATGATTCTGATTATAAGAAACTGATCTTTGATAGATGCAAACAATTGTAAAACAACAATTCAATTTCCCACATTCAAATAAGACAGTTAGTTCGAATCAGTGACCTATTGACAGTTTTATCTTCTACTTCATTTTCGACAAACTGTCTCTAACTTCATATTTATACCAAGTCATCGAATAAAATTTTCTCAATAATTACGGGTAACAACTATCTCAGACCTTAAAAGTAGCTTACCAAGAGATCCACCCATGTACTGCTACCAACAAGAATTGAGAACCCAAGAAGCACCTGCAAATTTGAAGGAAAAAAAGGGAAAAAAAACAAACTAATTTTTGGCCTTTAGACAATGAAAAGCTTGCACATCAATAATGATAAGATTTAATAGTAAGCTGCAGTCAGCCGCTCCATGGTGACAGATAGTCACTTTGAATAATAGGCCACTGAAGAATCAGCAAGAAAACTCAGCCATGGTAGATAAGTTGTAGTGAAGGTAAAATGGCCCAAGAAACTCATGTGGATGAAAGGGTTATGCTTGCTCCACACATAGACCTGCAACGTAAAAATAAAATAAAATAAAATAAAATAAAATGAAAAACCCAACGAAGCATTTCCAACCTAAAATCAGAAATAGAACTCTAACAACAATATGACAGTAGATGGCATTACTGGAGCATGCGTTACAAGAACTACAGCAGTAAGAACATGTTGTCCCCAGGTGGTAAGACAGAGATGAAGAGGTTTGCCAAAGATATTGTCCTGAAGTAGACTACAGTCATCGAATAATAAGGTATTACATTAGAAAAACCTAGTGTAGCGTGGCCGAATATATTGAAGCATAGGTAGTAAGCTAAAGAGATTAAGTTCACTCAGATGAACCTTACAGCAGTAATGAATCGCAAGTAGTAAAACTGACCTCAACTACTACTTTAATTACTTCCAAAAGTTTGCATGGAACCATGTACTTTAATCAGCACAAGGCCCTTCTAAAACACATTCAACTATAAGTAAAGTGTTAAACTAAGTTTCGGTCATTAACTAGGGGGATTGTTTGTGCCGAACCAATCAAATCAAAACGTTTGTTCCATTGCACTAGAGGTTGACATAATCTTACTCCCTTACAAGAACTAATAGCATGAATAATCTAATACAAAAACAAGATACATACATACATAGGGGTTAAGAAATCAAACAAATGGAAATCGTGCGAGAGAGAGATAGAGGAAGCAGCGATCCTACTTGCGGCAAACATCTTGTCCTGGTTGTACTTCCTCGCAAGAGCCATCAGAGAGGGCTCGATGATCCCACCCCGAAGCCTCAGCACCAGATGCAGCGTCTACTCTGTCGCATCGCATCATCGTCGAAATCAAAATAAAAAACATAACAACAAAAATTGATTTAGAAGGTAAACTGGAAGGGCGAAAGAGAGTGCGAACCCTTCTGGATGTTGTAGTCGACGGAGACGAACGGCCCCGAGGGATCGGCGCCACCACTGCCTCCACCGCCGCCGCCTTCGCAGCCGCCGCCGAGGAGGGCGCGCTCGAGGTCGACGAGGTAGCCGGAGAAGGAGAGGGCGGAGCGGGCGAAGACGGGCGCGGGCTTGAGGGACCAGGCGGAGAAGGCGGTGACGAAGCCGGTGGGGAGGAAGGGGTCGTCATCGTCATCGTCGCCGCCGCCGTGGTGGCCATGGTCGCCGTAGGTTTGAGGAGGAGGGGGTGAGGGAGAGAAGTGGTTGAGGGGGTGAGGGAGAGAAGGGGTGCAGGGGAGTGGGATCGGGTTGGGTTTCGATGAGGATTAGGGTTAGGGTTTTATTAGGATACAAGTAAATTTATTTATTTAATATATAAATAATAGTTAGTAAAGATGTATAGTTTAAAAAAATGGTCGCTAATGTATAATTAGACCATTCATATTATAGTGACTATACCAACGGTTTACTAAATGTTATGAAAAAAATAAAAAAGCGCTGGTATAATATAGTTTTAGCAGCAGTTAGTATAATTGCTGGCTAAAAAATCGCTGGAACAAACCTTATTTGTTGTAGTGATAGTAATATTTCAAATGAGTTTTGCAAATATGGTATGAATTCAAATTTATTTTTGGAATTAATTCAAATACATTTGCAAATATGGTTAAAATTCAAATTAAAACCAATTATGATTTAATCATACTTTGTACTATTTTTGAAATGATGGTTAGTGCATTTAAAGAGGGGCTTGAATGTTGTTTGTAATACAACTTTAGAAAAATTCTCTAAGTTCTAATTATTCATTGATTTGTAATTGTGAGCTTCTTGAGAGGTTGTAAAAGAAGTCTTGTGTGATTGTAAGCGGCTTTGGTCTTGCCCTGTTCAAAAGGCCAAGTGATAGTAAAATCAGTACCCCAAGGAGAAGAAGGACCGGACTGGAGTAGGTAGAAAGGCCGAATCAGGATAAATCATCTGTGTTTTCTGAGTTTGATTTTTTCTTTTATTTGGTTGTGCAATTTTTATCTTGATTTAATTTTACTTGAGTTTTTAGTTATCAACTAATTCACCCCCCTTCTTAGTTGCCATTTGATCCTTCAGGAGAGACCCTAGTGATCAATGTTCCCAGCAACACCAAACACCTATCTCCGTGAGACCCAAGCGCACCTGTCACCAAATAACCGGATAAGCATACCATACCGAGGTTTACACGATAAGTCGAGTCGCAAACCTTATACGCTATCATACCACGATAATCAAAGCCAACAACCAAGCTCAAACCAGAGACAAAACTAGCTGCAGTGACGATAAATCAATTGCACAAAATCTGCCAGGGAATAATCCAAGGCTCGTTACGTGGTCAGAGGTGACTATTGCTCAAGCTTTGCCACAAGACAATCTCTATAGTTCGTCTTGCAAGAGAAAACACCGACCCAATCCAAAAGTCCCAAACGGGGAAAGAGTATTTCGTCCCAACTTTCGACAGTATATTGTCTGCAGCCAATGTACTTATCAAAAGAAAAGCAAAATATTCGAAGATCCACTACCAACAACAAATTGAAAGCGTGACATATTAAAGTATCAAGCCACCTGATACATCTTTACTGAAACAAAAGTCCTCAATCAAAACCGTTGAAACATCAACTTTGCAAGTCGACATTCGAAATCAGATCAACCTTGAACCAACTTACTGGGAGTCCCCTAGCTTTCAACATCCAAAAGCTGCTAGTAACATTAAGCTGCGAACCGCACAAACTGAGGCTTTAGGAAACGGTTTCTCTAACTGATTTCCGCACCACAACCGAACTATACCCAAAGCTCCGAGAACTTCGACAATACCCTGGAGTATCTCGAGTCAAGACGAATTATACTAAAAACCACTAGTTATCTCATAACACACCAATTTAGGTGTTAGGATGACTGCATACTATGTATGCACAATAAAATCTGACGACAAACTGTGTCTATCCAGTTCTAGTACACGTTAGTTTGACGATTGAACAAATTAAAGTTCAAAAGACCCACATCGGAGATTCCACAATCAAGAATGAGGGGTAGGCATCACAACCCTACCCAAGCTCTGAGAAAGCAAAACCAACATTGCAATTGCCTAAACGGCCGCTATCAAAACCTTGGGCTACACTCTAGTAGCCCCATATAAGTCGTGACCGTAACAGATATTAGTATCGTCTCCGTAGAGACGCTCGTAGTAACTCTTGTGTCCTAAGTAGGGAGAGTGTCCGGGGCACCGGTAGTTAAGACAATCGCCTAGGCTGACAGGAGTGGCTACACCTGGTGGATGTCACCCTGCCACTGATGTCAATACAGGTACACCGCCACCACTCCCGAATGATGTTGGTTACGGAAACCCTAGGATCTATCTAAATAATATCACACCTAGAGCGGGGGTGAACAGGTGTATAGTCCAAATCGCAAATCTCAATGCAATAAAAATAAATGCGAAAAATAAAAATAGCACACTGAGATTTACGTGGGAAACTCCAATTTGAAGAAAAACCCACGGGACCAACACACAAAACACAGTCCACTAATAGAAAAGATTACAGGGTGATTACCGACTCCACGGACTCGACCTTTCTTAACCTCCTATGGATCTCGTGCAAGCCTCCAGGTTGTCCACGCCTTCACGTTCGAATCCACGAACGCCACGCACACGTCTGAATCCACAAAAGCCACTCGATTCCACGAGCTCACAATCCGAATCCTCGAACCGCCTTTGATCACGCCGAATCCACGACGCTGTACATGAAGAATATCATGTCCATGGTGATCCTTTGCTTAGAGAGTCGTTGAAGAACCAGGAATAAAAACTCTCCGCAAAGCTTAGATCAATTCGACATATAGATATTGAATTCAATACCTCGAATTAAACTAAAAGAGGTTAATTTGTGGAAAATAGGTTTAGAACGAAAACCTAGCCTCTAGGGTTACTCTATCATGTATGCTCGTGCTTCTTAATGAATTAGAAAACCCCTATAGCTTATTTATAGACCTTAAAATCAATTAGAGTCGGATTAGAAGCTATATAAGGAATTTTATATTGAGTACCGGTACTCAGTAAGTTGGTACCGATACCTCATGACGGAACAAAAAATTCCTGAGACTGAGTATCGGTACCAGGTCAATGCAGTACCGATACGCAGCCAATTCAGTACCGCAGTACCGGTACCCGGCCAATGCAGTACCAGTACTCAATGCAATTTTCAAAATTGCATCTCTCGGGTTCTCTCGGGTTTTGAGGTACCAATATGAGGTACCGGTACTCAGTGTTGAAAACTGAATTTTCCAATACGGTTTTGAGGAACTGAAATCTAGTACCGGTACACAATATCAAATATTGTTATACTCATTTCACAAGTACCAAAACCCACTTATAATCCATATATCATCGATTTATATGATTCTAATGTCATAAATAAGTATGAATCACCATAACATGATTTAAAAACTTACCTGAGTATCGTGATTCATGCAGTGAGATGTTTCTGAGTTCTCGAAATCTTGGATTCTTCGATCTTCAACAATCACGCACCAAACCCTTCAAGACTCCGACCCAAATCACGAAATTTGCCAACACAAAATACTTAACAATCTCCCCCTTTGCCAATTTTGTAACAAAACTCAAAAATACATCATAAATGAAAAACGTAGTTCAATGTCATCACAAAAACATCGAACCCCTCGCGTGTAAGATCCAAAATACATATGATTCAAGAATTACATAAAAACTCCTAAAACAAACTCTATGACTTAGACGCAACTAGGAGTCTTGAAGTCTTATTTTCCTGCAAAACAAACTCTGCAAAATGATGTAGAAAGTTAAAAACATTAACCATTAACCTCACATCTACATCCTCATCGTCAAAAGTTGTCGAAAGTTCTTCTCCCTCTTTGTTCTTCAAATTTCTCCACCGTTGATCAACTCTCTTGTCCATCTATGTTCTTCCCATTTTTGTCAAAAATTGCCAAAGATAACATATAGAAAGAAAACATACTAGGAAATATAAACGCAGTTATGTCATATGTACAGACCAAAAGAAAATGCAAAGACAAGTGAAATAAACTAAACATCATCCTAAAAGTAAAGATAAGACATGCAAACTAAATCATGGAGAAGAAATCACTCAGTGTCATCATCATCATCATCATCTTCTCCACCAACACCCTCAGGTGCTCCAGCTGTGGGTGGCTCAATCAGATGTGAGGAACTTGGGCCAGCGTTGCTAGGAAAAATATTGTCGTGGCGACACCCAAGTTTCTCCAAAATTCTCTTCATTCCATCTTCTAACCTTTTGTACTTTTCTTCGAGCTTCTTGAAACCTTGCTCGACCCGCTTCTTTATAGTTCAAACCTCATGGTGAAGCGATTCCACAGTAATAACTCCCCTTGAGCTCGACGAACCCTCGTGCTCTGCAGGTCGAGGAGCTGAACTAGAAGCATCTGTATGATGTGCTTTTGTTAGTTGGAAAGTCTTCAAAGTGCTAACAGACTTGGCCAAAGTCACTCCATCAATAGGTCCTAGGCCATAGTCGTATTTTTCACACGTAATGTCTACTCCATTATCCTATAGAATACTCGTGATCAGAATCGGGAAAGGAAGTAGCTCACGCTGCCCTGAAGACTGAATAACGTGCACCATTTTCTGCCACATCAGGAATGGAATGTTGACATTCAACCCATTAGCACGCTTCGGGTGGCCAAGTAAGTAGAGAAGGACAAGCCTATCCCAGCGAATCCTTTTTGTCCTGATTGTAGGTAGCACGTTGTAGCAAATCACCAAGGACAGAATATGATATTCGAGCTTTAGATCCTTGGACTCCATATATACACGGTTTGTCCTTGTCCCTGCCTTGCAAATAGCATTAATAACCGTGTCCCAATGTGATGATTGCTGAAATGTGCCCGAGGTATAATGAAGACCGGGCGCACTGGCGGTAGGCAGGCGTGGGCGACGTAGGGAGGCTAGGGCATCCTTCGACCGGCGACGGAAGGCAGCAGCGACGACGGGCATTAATGCCCTAGCCACACAAACCCTAGGAGAGCACAGGCCTAGTTCAGCCGACAGGAAGCTCCGGCGGTGGACGAGTGCAGCAGGCCAGGCAGAGCCGGCACTCATGCCGGCCGGCGGCGGAAGGCGACGGCGACGGTGCCGGAGCATCCCGAGCCTGCACGGGCTTGGCTCGGGCTCAGCTGTGCAGCTGCGGCCAGGCGGCGGCCGAGGGTGCTCAGGGGCGACAACAGTGGGTCACCGAAGGCCAGAGAGAGCGGCACGGCCAACCTAGTGCGCGGCAGCACCAGGAGGCGAAGCGGGCCGAGCCTCGGCATGGGCTTAATCTAGGCGACCACGGGGAGCTAGGGTGGCGGCGGCGGCCAACGGGGATGGCGGGGACATGCGCAGGGAAGTCGCCGGAGGTCTAGAAGGGCGGCGCAGCCAAACCCGAGGCGGCGGCAGCTCGCGGCCATGAACTGGCTCAAGCTCGGCTCGAGCTGCCCGCAGGTGGCCGCAGATCGTCTAGGCGGCGTCGGCGGCGCGAGCGGACGGCGGGGGCTGGTGGGGATGGCGCCAGAGGTCGGGTCTCGGCCGTGGGAGGTGGCCCGACCAGTGTGGTTTACTCGATAAGGTCCATAGCCAAGATGGTGGAGAGGATGATGGAGAGGAAGAGCAACACCGGCTTTTCCGGCGGCGGGAGACGCTCGCCAGCGGCCAGGGTGTGCGCGGCGAGGGCAGGAGAGGTGTTGATGACGGCTGAGGCATAGCTGGAGGGAGCTAGACTGCTAGGTCTAGGGTTTCGTGCAAGAAAACCTAGATGCCTTGAGTATATATATTGGCCAATTTACAGTTTGGTCCCCCAGAGCTGATTTTTTTCAGCCAAGTCCTTCACAGCGGGTGTATTTCGCGCGTATGCACCTCGACGTTCGAAATCGGGCAAAACGATACATAAAATATTGGGCTTTTTGCAAATTTTCCGTTTTGCCAATTTCGACCTCTCAGCGAACATTATGCCATTCCCGGAGATCCGTCTGTTGGATTTTCGATCGGATCACGCAAGCGCGTTCAGCACGACTAGGGCATCGAATCTACAACTTTGTTTCGTCAGGTTTGGTCGCCGATTTGCGACGAAACCCATCCACTCTCCAATCTCTAAAAACTCCTTTTTGCGATAAAATCCCTTTTTCATGAAAATCGTGTATCAGAACCGAAATCCGTCAGTGCTATTGGGTCCAGGATAGTCGAATCATCGAAAACGAGCTATTGGATCACTATGAATGGTGCCCAATATGCACCAGAAGCCATCTCCACTGATTGGCCTTTCCGAAAAACCGGAGTTACTATTCACTTTAAGTGATTAGTAAAGGTCGCATAACTTCTCCATCCTAACTCATTTTCTCTAGAAACTTGACGAGTGCTTATGTAATTAAATTACATACAAAAATATCGTCAACAGAGAGTTTAGCTACATTGCCAAATCTCAGTCCTTACAATATAGGTGAGGAATCTGGCAGCCCTTATCGATTTACATCTGTCGCATCTGACGTGCATCCGATCCGTGTCCGATGCATCCAATCCGCGACATAAGGCGTAGGCGTAAGAGAAGGCGAGATACATGGGAGATCTAGAAGCATCGAGACAAGGACGATTCAAGAAGGCTAGTAAAATAAGCAACCTGATCTGCTTCCGGTTCCTGGATACGTTGGCTATCCAGTTTGTAAGTTTCCGCTGCCTTCTAATTCCAACAATTGTTATCAGAGCCGTATGCTTGTTTTCGCGTTATGATCATACCTGTGATGTGTGTGTTTAGATCGCATGCTTCGTCGATCAATTTTTTTTATGTAGATTAGTTCTACATTTTTTTTTGTTTTCTATGCGAAATCGATTAAAAACAAAAAAAGAAAAAACTAAATTAGTTACAGTTTTCTTTCAAATTGATCATGAGACATACAAATTTTTTTTCATTAGTTGTATTTTTGTTTAATCTGCTTCCTGCATTTATTTTTTTTTAAAAAAAATTGCTGTAAGGGCCATGCCACGCGTGGGCATTGGGCTAGCCGGCCCCTTTGCAGGCACGCAGGCGCCGACCCGCGCGCCACAGATTCCAATGCGCGCCCGGCCCAGCCTGCCGTACGAGCGTGTGGGTCCTGCAGGCCTCGGGCAGGCACGTAGGCCGGCCCAGCCCGCTGGTGGCGCGGGCTTGTGCCCGCACTCTGCGGGTGGGCGTCGAAGCCCGGCCTAGCCCGCTACATAGGCGGGTGCGGACCCGCGCGGTGAAACAGGGCACGCGAGCCCCGCCCAACCCTCCGTGCGCTGGCAGACCTGTGCGCAGCAGGTGGGTAAGCCAAGCCCGCCCAGCGCGCCTGGGTGCAGCCAGCGGCCCGGCCTGAGCTGGCCCGGCCCGACCCAGCAAGCGCGGGCGCACGCCCTACACTGGGTGCGGCCCGGCCCGAGCGGGCCTGCGCGCCCCTGATCGGGAGCTGGGCCCGACCTGGCTCGCATAGGCCTACGCCTTTTGCTTGGTGCAGCCCGGTCCGCGAGGGCCCACGCGTCCCAGTGAGGGCAACGGGCCCAGCCCGGCCCTTTCCAAAGCATAGTCCGCCCCACGCAGGCGCTGGGCCTGGCTCGGCCCATGCGGCTATGGGCCGCCCCCGCTCACTGCTACAGTTTACTTTATTTTTAATTTAATTTTGTTTTGTTTTTGCTCAAAAAAAAATCTGTATATTTTTTTGTGATGCATTTTTTTTCCTGTGTGGTAAAAATTCCAACACAACAACACATTTTTTTTATGTTCTTGTGCGATACATTTTTTTTATGCTTGTGTAGCAATGGTGTGTTGTTTATTTTATTTATCCTATATGGATATAAATGCAAATGCTTATGTAGCATATTATGGTTGCAAGATTGTGTATTTTTTTTCGGGCACATAAGTACTTGTGTGTCTTCAGTATTTTCAATAAAATTTAATTTTAGAAAAACAGGTTCGACGTGTGCAGCATTCCTATAGTACATTTCCTTTTCAAATGTACACCTTTATAGTGATGTAGTAGATTTTATTCTACAAAAGTGATGTAATAACTAAGGTCATGTAAAGAAATATGTTTTGCGCAGTGTTGACGTTTTTTCAAATTAAATTTTGGCATAAGTGTTTATTTTTTTTATCTGTGTGATAATATTATGGAGATAAGTTCTCTAAATTATTTTTTAAGAAAAAGGGATGTGTTCTTTTAAAATGGATAAGTTCCAATTATTTTGGATAAGTTCCTAAATTAATAAAAAAATTAATAAGATTGCAATATTTTGATTCATCACAGGGTGATGATTATGAGCATAGCGAAATTTTTGATCCCGTTGTGTCGAGGATAGTGTGTCAATCTTGTTAAATTTTTGGAAATGTGCCTAATGTCCAAATCTGTTTTTTTTAATGTAATGAAATGGCTTCCATAAATATCATAACTGACTTTACCAGGGGTAATAAGCTAGATGGAAAGATTATGACATTTGGCATAGGAAAATACAATATCTGCTTAATGAACAAGGGGTTCTCGAAACTCTCTCTATCAAAAGAGTCATGCCTGCCGAAGGGACAACTTCTGAGCATGAAAAGAGGTCTATAATAAATGGTTCAAGGAGGATCGAACTGCTCGGTACACTATGTCATGTGCCATGCAAGACGACCTCATTGGACAGTTTAAGACCTACGGCCTGCCAAGGACATGTGGGACAATCTTAAAATTGCTTTTGGGCAAACTTCAACCACGAGGCTACGTGCCTTAAATTTGAAGTTTCAGCAATACACTCATGACCCAAAACATTTAATAGCTAAGCACCTTCGTGTGATGAGCGCCATAATTCAGAACCTTAAGGTTGCTAAAAACGAGCTTACTGATGAGCAACAAGTTTTAGCGGTGATTCGTTCACTGTCGGATCATGAATGGTCCCAGATAAAGCTCCTGATAGCGTACAGTGAGAGTATTAAAACGTTTAATGATATCTCGCATCATCTCGAGCTCGAGGAAGAGCGCTTGGGAGTGAACTGGTTTGTCGCTCTTGTTGCACGCTCTGAGAAATACGATAGGATCACACCGAAGCGCAAGAACCATCACAACAATAGAGGACAAAAAAGTCAAAATCAATCTCTTCAGGGTGGAGTTGGAAAGTTTTGAAGTACCATTTTGACAGAGACTGCCTAGATATTTTCTTTCATGGTACTTTATTTGAATATGTTACATTAGTTGATGGTTTCTTTAAATTAAATTTGGAGGATGGTTCGTTTGCATTTGCTTCTTTTTTTAATCTTTGTGATGAATCCGTTAAAGGGCATACCAGATTAGGCCACATAGGTTAAGAAAGAATGAATAGACTGGATCGAAAATGCCTTTTTGAGTCTCTCGCCTAAGTTGATCTATCTCTGTGTGAATCTTGTCTGGTTGGAAAGGCATGTAAAAAGCCCTTTGGTAAGGCTACTCGTGTCCCTCATCCTTTGGAGCTAATCCACTCAGATATTTGTGGGCCAATGAATGTGAGGGACTAGCATGGTACGTGCTATTTTCTCATATTCATTGATGATTATTCCCGTTATAACTATGTGTATTTTCTTTTTCGCTGATCTGAAGCTTTAGATTGCTTTAAGCGCTTCGTTACAGTGGCTGAGAATCAAATAGAAAGAAATATAAAGGCTCTTCGCACTGATCAAGGTCGTGAGTACTTGTCTGATCCGTTTAAGACTTATTGTGAGCAAAAGGGCATTNGGTTCATCGGCTCCTATTTTCGATGTACTTGAGGCCGTGCAGGAGCGCACGTTGGCGGCGCTGACGGCATTTAAGCGATTCAACCCTCCAACCTTCAACGGTGACGTGAAGGATCCGTGGACGACGGAGAATTGGCTAGCCGCGATGGAGGCCTTATTCGAGGACATTTATACCCTCGAGAAGGATAAGGTTCATTTGGCAGCCCATTGTTTCGATGGGTCGGCTCGGTTGTGGTGGAACCAAGCGAGGAAAAATCGCTCGTTAGGGCACCCTTTCCTTACTTGGGAAGCGTTTCGGGAGATGCTGCTGATGGAGTATTTCCCCGAAAGCGACAAAAGGAAAATCAAGGAGGATTTTAGGAAGCTGAGGCAGGGAAGCCGCTCAGTGCGGGAGTACGAGAGGGAGTTCACGCACATGATTAACTGTGTGCCGGACTTGGTCCATGGAGATAGGGACCGAGCGGAAGTATTCGAGCGTGGGTTGCGACCCGAGATTTTTAAGGTCATACATGCTTTCCGATTGAAGACCTACGAGGAGCTGCTCGATCGCGCGCTTTGGGTGGAGCGCGGGAATGCAATCGCGCGTGATGAACGCGAGGCATTTGAGAAGGATAAGGAAAGGGAGAAGACTAAGAAGCGACCTGCTGGTGGATCGGCGGGTCAGTCGAGTTCTAAGCGACCCTCGCGACCACAACGATTGCAATGGCGGGGAGGTAGGAGTCAGACACAGGGCCAGATTACCTACCCGTGTGTGATATGCGGCGGGGAGCATAGAGCCACCAGTTGCCCTCAGCGGGAGGGGCGGTGTTACCGATGTGGCCAACCGGGGCACATGAGCCGAGAGTGCCCGGGCGGCGCGTCCCCAGCCCCGTCATCAGCTTCAGCTCAGTACACACAGCGACAGTTGGCGGGACTGCCACCCGCCGTATCTGCTGGACGCTCGTCGGCGCCTCGTGAGCCGGAGGCTTCTCGAGCACCTAGTGGGCGGGTTTTTGCCACTCAGGTGGAGGAGCCACCAATCATCGTTCCCGACGACGTCGTGGCAGGTATTATTCTAATCAGAGGCACTAGGGCTAAAGCCATATTTGATACAGGTGCATCTCATTCATTCATATTAGCATCATTTGCACAAGCCCATAACATAGAGATCACTCATAATGAGGAGTATTGGTCGATGAACACTCCCGAGCACTCGATCGATGTCTATGATGAGTGCCTGGACTGCCCAGTGCAAATAGGTGATTGGATTATGCCGATCGACCTTCTAGTGTTGAAGGAAATGTGGGGATTCGAGGTAATCTTGGGGATCAATTGGCTCTCCAAGTATTACGCGGTTATAGATTGTGAAAGAAGGGTGATCACGTTCCGTGAGCCCAACCAAGAGGAGTTTACCTACCGGGCGTGCAAGGGTAAACGCTTTGCAGCCACTGTGTCGACGGTAAGGGCGAAAAGGATGATCAAGGGCGGTTGTAAGGCCTACTTGGCGACCATCGTAGACTCTCGAAAAGAGTACTCGGAATTGGAGAATATTCGAGTTGTGCGGGAGTATCCGGATGTATTCCCAGCGGAGTTACCGGGATTGCCCCCAGATCGGGAAGTCGAGTTCGTGATTGACTTGATTCCCGGGGCGGCGCCAATTTCGAAGGCTCCGTACAGAATGGCACCGGTGGAATTGAAAGAGTTGAAAGCTCAGTTACAAGACTTGCTCGACAAGGGCTTCGTACGGCCGAGCGTGTCCCCGTGGGGAGCTCCGGTGCTATTTGTTAAGAAAAAGGACGGCACACTTCGACTCTGCGTTGATTATCGCGAGTTGAACAAAGTGACGATCAAGAACAAATACCCGTTGCCAAGAATTGATGACCTGTTCGATCAGTTGCAAGGGTCAAAAGTGTACTCGAAGATTGATCTACAGTCGGGGTATCATCAGTTGAAGATACGGCCCAAAGATGTGCACAAAACGGCGTACCGTACGCGGTATGGCCATTATGAGTTCACGGTAATGCCGTTTGGGCTTACTAATGCCCCAGCAGCATTCATGGACTTGATGAATAGAGTCTTCCGTCCGCTATTGGACCGGTGCGTCGTGGTATTCATTGACGACGTATTGGTGTATTCTCGGACCGAAGAAGAACACGAGGAGCATTTAAGGCTCGTGTTGGACATACTCCGGAAGGAAAAGCTTTACGCAAAATTAAAGAAGTGCGAGTTTTGGCTTTCGGAGGTTACTTTCTTGGGCCACGTGGTATCCGGAGATGGCATTTCGGTGGACCCAAAGAAAGTTGAGGCGGTTAAAGATTGGCCTCGCCCGACAAGTGTAGCGGAGATTCGTAGCTTCCTTGGACTTGCGGGCTATTACCGGCGGTTTGTGGAGGGATTTGCTAAGATAACAACTCCACTAACGCGCCTTACGCACAAAGGGGTGAAGTTTGTTTGGAGCCCCGAGTGTGAGCGGAGCTTTGAAGAGCTAAAGACAAGATTGACATCTACTCCGGTGCTTGCTTTGCCGACGCCGGGAGAAAGTTATGTCGTATACAGTGATGCCTCATACATCGGTCTCGGGTGTGTTTTGATGCAAAACGGCCGAGTCATAGCTTATGCTTCGCGCCAACTGAAGAATTATGAAAAGAACTACCCGACGCACGACCTTGAGCTAGCGGCTGTCATATTCGCGCTAAAACTGTGGAGGCATTACTTATACGGGGAACATTGTGAGATCTACACCGATCATAAGAGTCTCAAATATTTGTTCACCCAAAAGGAGCTAAACTTGCGTCAGCGGCGGTGGTTAGAGTTACTTAAAGATTATGACGTCACGATTCTCTACCACCCCGGGAAAGCTAACGTCGTAGCCGATGCTCTAAGCAGAAAGTCGGCAGAAAATTTGGCGGCGGAGATTACGCCTCAACCGGCGTTGCAAAAGGAGATGCAGCGGTTTGGACTAGAAGTTGTGGCGCCGGGAGTGCCGGCAACACTTGCCACCCTAATCGTGCAACCAACCTTGTTGGAGAAAATCAAAGGATTACAGGCATCGGATGAGTTTCTCCAAAAGGTGCGGGGCAAAGTTGAAAGTGGTAGTGTCGATGATTATGACATTGAAACCGACGGCGCACTACGATATCGGGGCCGTTGGTGCGTGCCCAAGGACGATGATCTTCGGAGGGCGATTATGCAAGAAGCGCATCAATCTCCTTATAGCATCCACCCGGGCGGCACCAAAATGTATCAAGATTTGAAATTGCATTATTGGTGGCCGGGCATGAAGAGGGATATAGGGGAGTTCGTGGCACAATGCCTCACATGCCAACAGGTGAAGGCAGAGCGTCGATTTCCAGCGGGAAAATTGCAGAGCCTACCTATACCCGTGTGGAAATGGGAAAACATCGCAATGGACTTTGTGACGGGGCTGCCTAAGTCACAAGGTGGACATGACGCGATATGGGTAGTGGTGGACCGGTTGACAAAATCGGCACACTTTTTGCCGATCCACACTACTTGGTCGGGCGATAAGTTAGCTCAAGTCTATATCAACGAGGTGGTGAGACTTCATGGGGTTCCGGTGTTTATTGTATCGGATCGGGACCCTAGGTTCACATCTCATTTTTGGAAGAGCTTACAAGAGGCATTAGGCACGCGGCTCGACTTTAGTATGGCATTCCATCCTCAAAGTGACGGTTAATCGGAAAGGACGATTCAAATACTTGAGGACATGCTTCGAGCGTGTGTACTTGATTATAAGGGCGGATGGCATGATCATTTACCGATGGCGGAATTCGCATATAACAATAGTTATCAGGAAAGTATTGCGATGGCGCCATTCGAGGCCCTGTATGGAAGGAAGTGTCGCTCGCCGATACACTGGAGCGATGTGGGCGAGAAAATGGTTCTTGGCCCGGACGTGGTACGGGAGGCGGAAGAGAAGGTCCGCCTTGCCTGACAAAGGTTAGTGACGGTGCAATCAAGGCACAAAAGTTATGCCGACAAGCAGCGAAAGGATATTGAGTTCGCGGTAGGAGACCGCGTATTTCTAAAAGTATCGCCGATGCGAGGAGTTAAGCGGTTCGGTGTTCGCGGGAAATTGAGCCCCCGCTATATCGGACCCTTCGAGATTTTGGAACGAGTTGGAGCGGTGGCCAACAAGTTGGCATTACCACCGAGGTTGGCGGGAGTACATGATGTATTCCATGTATCTCAACTCCGCAAGTATGTGTACGACCCGGATCATATTCTCTCGTACATACCGATAAACTTCAAGAGGATATGACTTATGAGGAGTTCCCGGCGTATATTGTCGATCGGGAGGTGTGAAAGCTTCGGAACTGCAAAATCCCATATGTCAAGATTCATTGGCGCGAGCACGATGACCGGGAAGAAACGTAGGAGCTCGAGAGCGAAATGAGGGAGCGTTATCCTCACCTCTTCGAGGATCCGAAGTGAGGTATGAAATTTAAATTTCAATCTTCGTAGTTTCGCGAACGAAACTGAATTTTAGGGGTGGAGAATGTAACATACCACATCCTTCGTAAATCGTGCCGAGTTCCGTCAAAACGAGTGGAACGCAGAATTGAACGAGTTTGAGTGGACCCTAAGCACATTAGAGTCCATGAGTGAGACTAAAAGGGACCCGAGAGAGTAATCTGAAAATCTGGCTAAGTCCCAGATTTTGAGCTCTCGGGGACCGGTCCTTGAAGGAGAGACCAGTCCCCGTGCGCGTAGCCTGCCAGGAAATACTGAGGCATCCGGTCCCTGGTGGTGAGACCGGTCCTCGGGAGACCGGTCCCTCACTGCGCAACAGCTTAGAAACTAAAAATTCGGCTAAGTCCTGGAAAATCCTCGTTCGAGAACTGGTCCCTGGTCGGGGAGACCGGTCCCCGAAGGCAAAAAATGCCCAGTCTGGGCAGTTCAAGAGGAAACAAGTGGAGGGGCTTAAGTGCAATTATTACAACACTATATAGGACTCATCCCCTCTCTCCCACAGCCATTTTCACCATTCCCACTCATTTCCTCTCTTTCTCTCTCTAGAACTCTTGCTTTAGGGCTTGGAGAAGAAGAAGAAGAAGTGAAGGGAAGGAGGATTTGGAGGCCTTGGTGGGTTCTACAAGCTCTTCTACAAGAAGGACTTAGAGGAGCTTGGGCTAAGGTGAGTTTTTGGTAGAAATGAGCCTAGGATTTGGATTTTGGCTTAGAAAATGGGAGCTTTGTGCTCCCTAGAGGCTT
>NC_033628.1:8366573-8428270 GCF_001540865.1 Ananas comosus
TTTGCAAAAGTGGGCCAAGCTGCAAATTCGACGGTTGTAGGCCTATGTAGAAAATAAAAATTTTAAAATATTTTTTAGTATATATATTGGCCAATTTACAGTTTGGTCCCCCAGAGCTGATTTTTTTCAGCCAAGTCCTTCACAGCGGGTGTATTTCGCGCGTATGCACCTCGACGTTCGAAATCGGGCAAAACGATACATAAAATATTGGGCTTTTTGCAAATTTTCCGTTTTGCCAATTTCGACCTCTCAGCGAACATTATGCCATTCCCGGAGATCCGTCTGTTGGATTTTCGATCGGATCACGCAAGCGCGTTCAGCACGACTAGGGCATCGAATCTACAACTTTGTTTCGTCAGGTTTGGTCGCCGATTTGCGACGAAACCCATCCACTCTCCAATCTCTAAAAACTCCTTTTTGCGATAAAATCCCTTTTTCATGAAAATCGTGTATCAGAACCGAAATCCGTCAGTGCTATTGGGTCCAGGATAGTCGAATCATCGAAAACGAGCTATTGGATCACTATGAATGGTGCCCAATATGCACCAGAAGCCATCTCCACTGATTGGCCTTTCCGAAAAACCGGAGTTACTATTCACTTTAAGTGATTAGTAAAGGTCGCATAACTTCTCCATCCTAACTCATTTTCTCTAGAAACTTGACGAGTGCTTATGTAATTAAATTACATACAAAAATATCGTCAACAGAGAGTTTAGCTACATTGCCAAATCTCAGTCCTTACAATATAGGTGAGGAATCTGGCAGCCCTTATCGATTTACATCTGTCGCATCTGACGTGCATCCGATCCGTGTCCGATGCATCCAATCCGCGACATAAGGCGTAGGCGTAAGAGAAGGCGAGATACATGGGAGATCTAGAAGCATCGAGACAAGGACGATTCAAGAAGGCTAGTAAAATAAGCAACCTGATCTGCTTCCGGTTCCTGGATACGTTGGCTATCCAGTTTGTAAGTTTCCGCTGCCTTCTAATTCCAACAATTGTTATCAGAGCCGTATGCTTGTTTTCGCGTTATGATCATACCTGTGATGTGTGTGTTTAGATCGCATGCTTCGTCGATCAATTTTTTTTATGTAGATTAGTTCTACATTTTTTTTTGTTTTCTATGCGAAATCGATTAAAAACAAAAAAAGAAAAAACTAAATTAGTTACAGTTTTCTTTCAAATTGATCATGAGACATACAAATTTTTTTTCATTAGTTGTATTTTTGTTTAATCTGCTTCCTGCATTTATTTTTTTTTAAAAAAAATTGCTGTAAGGGCCATGCCACGCGTGGGCATTGGGCTAGCCGGCCCCTTTGCAGGCACGCAGGCGCCGACCCGCGCGCCACAGATTCCAATGCGCGCCCGGCCCAGCCTGCCGTACGAGCGTGTGGGTCCTGCAGGCCTCGGGCAGGCACGTAGGCCGGCCCAGCCCGCTGGTGGCGCGGGCTTGTGCCCGCACTCTGCGGGTGGGCGTCGAAGCCCGGCCTAGCCCGCTACATAGGCGGGTGCGGACCCGCGCGGTGAAACAGGGCACGCGAGCCCCGCCCAACCCTCCGTGCGCTGGCAGACCTGTGCGCAGCAGGTGGGTAAGCCAAGCCCGCCCAGCGCGCCTGGGTGCAGCCAGCGGCCCGGCCTGAGCTGGCCCGGCCCGACCCAGCAAGCGCGGGCGCACGCCCTACACTGGGTGCGGCCCGGCCCGAGCGGGCCTGCGCGCCCCTGATCGGGAGCTGGGCCCGACCTGGCTCGCATAGGCCTACGCCTTTTGCTTGGTGCAGCCCGGTCCGCGAGGGCCCACGCGTCCCAGTGAGGGCAACGGGCCCAGCCCGGCCCTTTCCAAAGCATAGTCCGCCCCACGCAGGCGCTGGGCCTGGCTCGGCCCATGCGGCTATGGGCCGCCCCCGCTCACTGCTACAGTTTACTTTATTTTTAATTTAATTTTGTTTTGTTTTTGCTCAAAAAAAAATCTGTATATTTTTTTGTGATGCATTTTTTTTCCTGTGTGGTAAAAATTCCAACACAACAACACATTTTTTTTATGTTCTTGTGCGATACATTTTTTTTATGCTTGTGTAGCAATGGTGTGTTGTTTATTTTATTTATCCTATATGGATATAAATGCAAATGCTTATGTAGCATATTATGGTTGCAAGATTGTGTATTTTTTTTCGGGCACATAAGTACTTGTGTGTCTTCAGTATTTTCAATAAAATTTAATTTTAGAAAAACAGGTTCGACGTGTGCAGCATTCCTATAGTACATTTCCTTTTCAAATGTACACCTTTATAGTGATGTAGTAGATTTTATTCTACAAAAGTGATGTAATAACTAAGGTCATGTAAAGAAATATGTTTTGCGCAGTGTTGACGTTTTTTCAAATTAAATTTTGGCATAAGTGTTTATTTTTTTTATCTGTGTGATAATATTATGGAGATAAGTTCTCTAAATTATTTTTTAAGAAAAAGGGATGTGTTCTTTTAAAATGGATAAGTTCCAATTATTTTGGATAAGTTCCTAAATTAATAAAAAAATTAATAAGATTGCAATATTTTGATTCATCACAGGGTGATGATTATGAGCATAGCGAAATTTTTGATCCCGTTGTGTCGAGGATAGTGTGTCAATCTTGTTAAATTTTTGGAAATGTGCCTAATGTCCAAATCTGTTTTTTTTAATGTAATGAAATGGCTTCCATAAATATCATAACTGACTTTACCAGGGGTAATAAGCTAGATGGAAAGATTATGACATTTGGCATAGGAAAATACAATATCTGCTTAATGAACAAGGGGTTCTCGAAACTCTCTCTATCAAAAGAGTCATGCCTGCCGAAGGGACAACTTCTGAGCATGAAAAGAGGTCTATAATAAATGGTTCAAGGAGGATCGAACTGCTCGGTACACTATGTCATGTGCCATGCAAGACGACCTCATTGGACAGTTTAAGACCTACGGCCTGCCAAGGACATGTGGGACAATCTTAAAATTGCTTTTGGGCAAACTTCAACCACGAGGCTACGTGCCTTAAATTTGAAGTTTCAGCAATACACTCATGACCCAAAACATTTAATAGCTAAGCACCTTCGTGTGATGAGCGCCATAATTCAGAACCTTAAGGTTGCTAAAAACGAGCTTACTGATGAGCAACAAGTTTTAGCGGTGATTCGTTCACTGTCGGATCATGAATGGTCCCAGATAAAGCTCCTGATAGCGTACAGTGAGAGTATTAAAACGTTTAATGATATCTCGCATCATCTCGAGCTCGAGGAAGAGCGCTTGGGAGTGAACTGGTTTGTCGCTCTTGTTGCACGCTCTGAGAAATACGATAGGATCACACCGAAGCGCAAGAACCATCACAACAATAGAGGACAAAAAAGTCAAAATCAATCTCTTCAGGGTGGAGTTGGAAAGTTTTGAAGTACCATTTTGACAGAGACTGCCTAGATATTTTCTTTCATGGTACTTTATTTGAATATGTTACATTAGTTGATGGTTTCTTTAAATTAAATTTGGAGGATGGTTCGTTTGCATTTGCTTCTTTTTTTAATCTTTGTGATGAATCCGTTAAAGGGCATACCAGATTAGGCCACATAGGTTAAGAAAGAATGAATAGACTGGATCGAAAATGCCTTTTTGAGTCTCTCGCCTAAGTTGATCTATCTCTGTGTGAATCTTGTCTGGTTGGAAAGGCATGTAAAAAGCCCTTTGGTAAGGCTACTCGTGTCCCTCATCCTTTGGAGCTAATCCACTCAGATATTTGTGGGCCAATGAATGTGAGGGACTAGCATGGTACGTGCTATTTTCTCATATTCATTGATGATTATTCCCGTTATAACTATGTGTATTTTCTTTTTCGCTGATCTGAAGCTTTAGATTGCTTTAAGCGCTTCGTTACAGTGGCTGAGAATCAAATAGAAAGAAATATAAAGGCTCTTCGCACTGATCAAGGTCGTGAGTACTTGTCTGATCCGTTTAAGACTTATTGTGAGCAAAAGGGCATTAGTAGACAGCTCGCTATTCCTGATACTCCGCAACAAAATGGTATTGTAGAGCGAAGGAGCCGTAATCTATTAGACATAGTTAGGTCGATGATGGTGCAAGTGCACCTTCCTATAAATTTTTTGGGAGATGTTCTTTTGACTGCAACCTACATTCTTAATCGAGTCCCTAGCGAAATTAGTGCCTTCTACCCCATATGAGTTGTGGAGTGGTAGAATGTCGAGTTTACACTACTTACGCCTTTGGAGTTCGGTTGGATATGTTCATAGCCCTTTACATAGATTCGAAAAGCTCGGCCCTAGGGCAAGCAACCATGTGTTCACCAGGTACCCTGAAAATTCGAAGGGCTATGTGATGCATGGTGAACATCTAGATGGTGGTATGACCGAGATTGAGTCTCGTGATGTGGAATTCTTCGAAGAGGAATTTTCAAGCATTAGTGAAATACAAAGAGACGTCAGATTGTATGAGTTATAGGACGACGCTACCCCCATCTGTTGTTGAGGGTGATCGATCACTTCCTAAAGTAGCTGAAGGAAGTGGCATTGATCCTCCGGCCAGTGGGACTGCTTCCAAGAGTGAGAGCATACCTTTGGAAGTCGGCAATTAAGGCCCTCAATTGCGTAGGAGTGAAGGTGGACACATTTCCCATCGGTATTTTGAGATCAAAGGGGATATTTTCATGTGCACTTCGCTCGATGATGACGAGCCTGCTTCTTATGAAGAAGCACTGCAGACATCAGCTTGCAGTGAGTGGATAGCTGCTATGAAAGATGAGATGGACTCCATAAACAAGAACCGAGTATGGTAGTTGGTTGCTGCAAGTCTATTGGAAATAAATAGGTTTTAAAAATTAACCGAGAGGCAGATTGATCAATCGATAAATATAAGGCTCGGCTCTTGGCCAAAGGCTACAGTCAGAGACAAAGGGTAGATTACAAAGAGACATTTTCTCCTGTTGTGCGATTTGCCTCTATAAGTTTGATTCTAGCCTCAGTGGCACATCTAGATTTGAAATTATTTCAAATGAATGTCAAGATAGTTTTTCTCAATGGAGCATTAGCGGAGGAGATCTACATGGATCAACTTGAGGGTTTTGTACTTAAAGGTCAAGAAGATAAGGTTTGTCCTCTTAAAAGATCTATTTATAGTCTCAAGTAGTTGTTAAGACAGTGGTATTTTAGATTTCATGAAGCCATCACCTCTATCGGTATGTTCATGATTGATGAAGACCACTGCGTTTATGTCAAGAAGACTAAGAAGGGGATTCTGTTCCTCTCCCTATACGTTGATGACATACTATTGGCTGGAAATGACATGGAGTTGATCAATATCACTAAGGAGTGGTTGTTTCTCAACTTTGAGATAAAAGACATGAGTGAGGTGAGGTATGTGCTTGAAGTGAAGGTCATCCGTGATCACTCTAGAAGACTTTTTGGTTTGTCTCAAGAATTTTATATTAAAAAAATTTTAGAGCGTTTTAGGATACATCGTTGTAAATCTATTGACACTCCAGTAGAGAAGAATCACACTATGTGTCTTGATCAATGCTCTAAAATGGATAAAGAAAAAGAGCAAATAAGTAGAGTTCCTTATGTGAGTGCAATTGGCAGTTTGATGTACGCTATGATGTATACTTGGCCTGTCATTTGCTTCACTGTTGGCTTGGTAAATCGTTACCAGAGCAACTCAAGACCTATTCATTGGCAAGCAATCAAGAGAATCCTTCAATAATTAAAGGGAACAAATGATCTCGTTCTCTACTTCCAAGCTGGGGACTTGAGATTCAAAAGATATAGCGATGCTGATTGGGGCGGTGATAAAGATAAGCGCAGGTCCACTTCAGTCTGTGTTTGGAGGCAGGGCAATTTTCTGGTGCAGTAAGAAGTAGAGCTGCGTTATCTTGTCTACTATGGAAGCGGATTATGTTGCTTATTCAGCAGCCGTTTAGGAGGCTAGTTGGCTGAGGAGATTTCTCCAGCACCTCAACTTTGTTTCTCGAGCTGAAAAGCCTGTTGAGATGTTCTCTGACAGTATGGCTGCCATGGAGTATGTGAAAAACTCTGAGTATCATAGCAGGACCAAGCATATAGATACCTGTTTTCACTATATTTGAGAGATGATTAGGCTAGGCGAGGTCACTTTTAAACATATCTCTATCACTAGGATGGTGGCAGATCCATTGACCAAGCCGATAGCCAAGAATATGTTCCAGACCTATGTTAGGAGTTTGGGTCTTCGCAGATTATGATGTATGGATATTATTTTGTATCTTACACTTTCTTAATGAAAATGTGTATTTCTTATTTTAGTGTGATTGTGTAATTGATACTAGCAGGCACATGTTCGATAAGTTATCAGGCTCAGATCAGCCCACTCACACGGGTGATCGCCAAGCATCTAGGTGGTGAGCAGGATGAGACTAGATAATTATATTAAACTTGAGTTGTTGTAATATGTTGCTTTGTTCATATACGTTATGAATAAAATGTTGACATAATTTAATAGTTGCCTCAATTAGTTTAAGATGAGACTCTAAAAAGTTGGATATGAGAGTTCTTCTATGAAATTTCATATCGAGCCTGTATAATCGCTGAACTTAAGTACTCAGGTTAGAGAGATGACTTGAGCTATGTGATGGTTAGATACCTTAGTGGTACCTAGACCAAGATTCATATGACGTTTTCAAAGCGTGACACGAGCTATTGAGTGGAAGTTCCGCCATAGCATACATATCAAACTGTATCTGCTTGTCAACCAGTTAGTAGAGTGACATAAATTCTTTCCTCCATGTCACTGTGTGAGCACTAACTCTTTTATGCCCTCGACTTAGAACTACGTTATGAAGTGGATGTCCAAAGTAACTAACTTAGCGTGTATCTCATGGTCATGAGAAAATATGATCTCGCGGAGCATGTCTAATAAAGTGCTTGAACCGATACAGATTAACGTGAGGGATTGAGGAAGATGTTTCGATAACACACCACATAAATCTTGTGACTCATTGCCCGGACGATTATCTTGTTTGTGTTACTTGAGATAATCATGAGTACGAGAAATGATCGTGGGGTCGAGCCCTGTTATTACAGGAGAGGGATTTGTGATACTTGATTTGGTGTGTGTTGAAATGTCCAGGGTATAGACGAATTATATCAGTGATATACTATGTTAGTTGGGTGATGATTTAATATAGCACTCTTGCATGTATTTCTTTCGTCAGGTCGCACGCTCCATTATTCATATAAAGAGAAGAATGAGCGAGAGAGAATTAGCCAATGTGGCCAAGTAGGAGATTGTTGCCATGTGGTGTGTCCACATTGGCAGGTCTTAATTTAACCCGATCCACATAAGATTTGGATTGGGATTTATCCTAATATGTTAAGGGTAAAGATAGATTATATATTTCTAATTAGTTAAGAAACGTATCTGCTAATGGATATCTATTATGGATATCCTAATCCTAATCTCTATATGAGATTCAGGATATTTTAGGGGGTTCCAATATTCTATAAATACGTCCTCCTTTCTCTCGCGTATTATTCGATCGAAGAGAATCTACGATCTATCTTCCTTCTTCTCTCGCTTCTTTCTCATTAGGATTTCCACCTACATTCTCGAGGTTTTGGAGTGTGGACATAGAAGAGGACTCTGGAAGCCCTCTTCGATTTACATTCGTCGTATCTGACTTGCATCCAATCCGTGTCCGACGCATCCGATCCGCGACGTAAGGCATAGGCGTAGGAGAATGCGAGATACGTGGGAGATCTATAAGCATCGAGACAAAGACGATTCAAGAAGGCTAGTAAAATAAGCAACCCAATCCAATTCCGATTCATGGATACATTAGCTATCCAATTTGTAAGTTTCCGTTGTTCTCTAATTCCAACAAAGGACTATAGAAAAAAGTTAAGAGTAAGAACAA
Source organism: Ananas comosus (assembly GCF_001540865.1). Lineage (NCBI taxonomy): Eukaryota > Viridiplantae > Streptophyta > Magnoliopsida > Poales > Bromeliaceae > Ananas > Ananas comosus. Next base: position 8,374,495 of record NC_033628.1, read on the forward strand.
TCCTATATGACACAACATGTGTGAGATCCCTGGTGTTTGACTATGGAGGCTTGTCGACAGCTTTGAAGAGTGTCGGGACAAGTCCGAGTCGCGTTGGCGTCAAATAGACGCAAAACGGACTCCGTGCGACGCGAGAGCAGCCTTTAGCAAAGAAATCTACAAAATAGCAGATTTTCCTGCTTGCTGTACCGGTACAGCCAGCGAGGTGTACCGGTACACTATACTGGTTGAGCACGTACTGCTCTCGGGTTGGCCTCCTGTACCGGTACGCGATCCCGTGTACCGGTACACCAGGGTAGGTGAGGGGGTGTTTTGGTCTTTTTCTACCTCGTTCGTATCACCCTCCGACTCTTTGATGTAAGCAGTTGATAGTAAGGGCCTTTTCTCTTCTATAAATTGAGTGCATGGTTTACATGTGAGATCCCTGGTGTATGACTGTGGAGGCTTGTCGACAGCTCTGGAAATGTCGAGACAAGTCCGAGTCGCGTTGGCGTCAAATAGACGTAAAACGGACTCCGTACGACGCGATGGCAGCTTATCGCGAAGAATTCTGCAAAACAGCAGCATTCTCTGCTTGCTGCACCGGTACAACCAGCGTGGCTGTACCGGTACAACCATCGCGCAATGGCTCAACTGCTCTCGGGTTGGCTCTTGTACCGGTACAGGAGCCCGTGTACCGGTACAAGGGGGTAGGTAGAGGGTTAATTTAGTAATTCTCTCCCTCGTTTGTATCACCACTCCACCTACCTCTTTATATAGGCGTAGAGAGCTTGAGAGGGAGTTCTATTGCTGCTCCTTCTTCCCCTCTCCCTCTCTAGCTTGGTTCGACCGTGGAGGAGTTCGGTTGGAGCTCGGATTCGACACCGACGTCGCGCCGCGAAGTCGTTCGGGGATACGGTTGGGATCGTAGTGCTGCGAGGAAGCTAGGCGAGGGTGCGTTTTCGCCGTTCTCGACGCCGTGTCGCTGACCGATTAGCCGTGGAGGTGAGCGTTCCGTTGCGTTGCTTCAAGTATTGACATTTCGAGCTAGGTGCTGTTTGCTGATTCCCATCGTCGACCGTTAGTATTTCAGCTCGTTCTCGACGTAGGAGCATCGGATTGCGACGAAACTTGGTGTGTTGGATTCGGGACTTCGAGAGGAATCCACGAAGCCCCTACTTGCGAATTTTGGTGAAGGTTAGCTTGGTCGAAATCCTTCTCTTCTCTGCTGCTGTGGATTTTGGACTGAATTGAGGATTTTTGGTGTTTTTACTTTGGAGTTAGCTCGATTTCGAGACTCGGGCATTTTTGGTCGATCCAGCAGGTGGTGTCGCAGCCGAGGGGGTTCCGTGCTGCCAGGGATTAGCGTGCGAGGTGGGTTACATCGGTTTTGACTCCTAAGTTCATAATTGTCGACATGTATAGATCTCGATTTCTGATAATCTAGTCTAGCTCGAATTCATGGATTATATGATAAATTGCAAATCTGAATTTGGAGCATGTGGTAATAAATTAAGTAGGTTATACATGTTGGACTTGGAAATTGAATTAGGAGAAAACCTGCGATTTGGACCTGTCACCTATTTAAACTGCCTGATTTAGCTCTAGGAGCCGTTATAAAATTGTACTGTCGCAGTATCCTCAAGACGAGTACTTCAGGTAGTTTAGAATACATTTACGCTCGTGCTGGTATGCGGAGTGAATTTTTACAGGGTCGTTCAGATTGTTCCGGACTGTTGGGTGCCGTCAGAGTTGACGGTGGACCCGTATCGCCTTTTTGGCGTCAGATTGTGCCGATGGCATGTTACCTGTTGGTTGTTTGACCAGTTTGAGTCGGTTACTTGACTTTGGCTATTGAGAGCCTGATTGAGCTCAACAGAGATACGCTGCATACTCGGTTGGGTAGCGCCCACGAGTGCCACTCCGGAGACGGGCTTTGTGCTTTCGCGTTGGTGTCGCTTATGCCAGTTGGACTTGCTCTCCACAGACCAGTTAGTGTGGAGGTAGCTAGAGAGTCGCAATGGGGCAGGGACGGGTGTATTCACAGTTCCGGGGACGGGTATGCTTACAGTCCCGATTAGATTGGGTCAGATTTGACATTTCCTACAGTTGATTAGTGTAGAGCAAGATAGTGTAGTTATTAATAGCGGTAGAGTGTACTTCCTGCTTTTCCTACTATTCTTGCTCCCTTCTGTAGACTTAGTGGGTGACCGATGTTGTTTTGGGCGGTACCCACTGAGGACTACTTATTTTCACAGTAGTTCTCACGCCCAGTTGTTACTCTTGTTTTCCAGAGCCACAGGTTTCGGTTGCTGCTCCTTCCGCGGATCAGGATCGAGGCAAGGGCGTCGAGAGCTAGAGCCCTACCTGACTGACAGAGCTAGAGGCACCCCTACTTGTCGACAGCTCTGAAGAAGTGTCGGAACAGATCCGAGTCGGGCGTTGGCGTGCAATAGAATGCAAAAAGCGGACCTCCGTGCGACGCGAGGCGGCACCTTCAGCGAAAAAATCTACAAAATAGCATGTTTCCTGGCTGCGTGTACCGTGGTACACTGCCAGCGAGGTGTACGCTGGTATCAGCTATACTCTGGTTGACAACGTACTGCTCTCTGGTTGGCCTCCTGTACGGTACTGGTAACGCGTGCATCCCGTGACGCGATAAGGCTAGGGTAAGTGGGGTGTTTTGGTCTTTTTCTTAGCCGTCGTTCGATCAACCTTCCTCTCCCAGCTATTTACATGTGTAGAGTGAGGCTGAGAGAGGAGAATTTTTGCTCTTTGGTCCTCTCCTCTCTCGTCTAGAGCCGATTGTGAGCAAGGTGGAGCTCGCGGAGAGTTTCGTCGTCAGACGTGGTGGCCGCGGAGCTGTTCGTGGCGCACGTTGTGTCGTCTTGGTGCTGTGAGGAAGCTCGCGTCGAGGCAGGGCGATTTCGTTTCCTGATCATTGCCGCCGACCTCTGAGGATCTTATCGAGGTGAGTGCTCTGTGGAATTGGCTGCGCATACTTCGGTACATTAATCTCGAGCCTAAAGTGCTGATTCGCAGGCTCTGTGTCGCATCTGTTAGTATTTCAGCCGTTCTCCGACGTAGACATCGGATTGGACGAGACTTGATTCGTTGATCGGGACTTACGAGAGGAATTCCACGAAGCCGCTTACTTTGGAATTTTGGTGAGTTAGCTTGTTCAAAGATCCTTCTCTTCTGCTGGTCTGCTGTGGAATTTTGACTGAATCTGAGGATTTTGGTGTTTTTACTTTGGAGTTAGCTGATTTCGAGACTCGGGCTGCATTTTTTGGTCGATCCATGCAGGTGGTGTCGCAGCGAGGGGGTTCCGTGGCTGCCAGGGAGTTAGCAGTTGGCGAGGTTGGGTTAGATCGGTTATTGACTCCTGAAGTTTCCATAATTGGTCGACAGTAATAGAATCTCGATTTCTGATAAATCTAGATCTAGCGTCGAATTCATCGGTATTATGATTAATTGCAATACTGAATTATGGAGCATGTGGTATGATAATTCAAGTAGGTATACAATGGTTTGGGAACTTGGAAAAATTGAATTCAGGAAAGAACCTATTAACCTTGGACGTATTAAACTGGCTGATTTAGCTTAAGGAGCCGTTATAAAATGTGTACTGTCGCAGTATCTAGCAGACGAGTACTGTCAATAAGTTTAGAATCACATTTACGCTCGTGCTGGTATGTGCGAGTGTAATTTTTACAACAGGGTCGTTTCAGGTTGTTCCGGAGCTGGTTGTCGCTCAGGTCAGACGCAGAGTTGACGGTCGGACGCCGTATCGCTTTTCGGGCGTCAGAATTGTGCCGATGGGCAACGTTACAGAGGCCCTGTGGTTGTTAGACTAGTTTGAGTCTTACTTGACTTTGGCTATGTAGAGCCTGATTGAGCTCAGACAGAGATACTCTGGGGCATAACTCGTTGGTACGCCTTGACGAATGCCCCTGCCGCATTCATGGATTTGATGAACAGAGTGTTCAAGCCGTTCTTGGATAGGTTTGTGGTAGTCTTCATCGACGATATCCTGATATACTCCCGGAGTGATGCTGACCATGAGGAGCACTTGAGGATTGTGCTACAGCTTCTGCGAGAAAATAAGCTGTATGCCAAGTTGAAGAAGTGCGAGTTCTGGCTACGGGAGGTTGCTTTCTTGGGCCACGTGATTTTAGCCGAGGGTGTAGCAGTGGACCCGAAGAAGATTGAGGCAATTCGAGATTGGCCTAGACCGACGACGGTGACTGAGGTACGGAGCTTCCTGGGACTGGCAGGATATTACCGTCGATTTGTGGAAGGCTTTGCGAAGCTTTCCACACCCCTCACACACTTGACGCGGAAGGGGATTCGTTTTGTCTGGAGCGACGACTGTCAGAGGAGCTTTGACGAGTTGAGACTGAGGTTGACGTCAGCTCCTATCCTTGCCCTTTCGGTAATGGGAGATGGATTTGTGATCTACAGTGATGCATCGCACAGTGGACTTGGTTGCGTGCTGATGCAGCATAGTAGGGTGATTGCTTATGCTTCACGGCAGTTAAAGGATTGTGAGAAGAATTACCCTACGCATGACTTGGAGCTTGCCGCGGTGGTTTTTGCTTTGAAGCTCTGGCGGCATTACTTGTACGGCGAGCACTGCGAGGTATTCACCGATCATCAAAGTCTCAAGTATCTGTTCACACAGAGGGAGCTGAATCTGAGGCAGCGCCGGTGGTTGGAGTTACTGAAGGACTATGACATTAGTATTCAGTATCATCCCGGCAGGGCGAATGTGGTGGCAGATGCGTTGAGCAGGAAGTCAGTGCAGAGCCTGAGTTTGAGGATTACTGAGCAGAGACCCCTACTCGAGGAGCTACAGCGGCTGGGACTCGAGATAGTACCCCCTGGGTCTACGGCGAGGCTGACGTCTCTAGTTTTACAGCCCACTCTGTTGGATAGGATCCGAGAGAAACAGAGTGGAGATCCGTACTTGTTGAGGATTAGAGAGCAGCTAGACAGGGGGCAGGCTGAGGGATTTGCTTTGGACAGTTCGGGAGTACTACGGTACAGGGACCGACTGTGTGTGCCTGTGGATCCGGAGATTCGAGCGGATATTCTGAGAGAGGCTCATTGTTCCCCTTATACGGTTCATCCTGGGGGAACCAAGATGTATAAGGATCTTAAGGCACGATTCTGGTGGCCTGGAATGAAGCGGGACATTGGCAGATATGTGGCTCAGTGTTTGACTTGCCAACAGGTGAAGGCCGAGCATCAGGTGCCTGCTGGCAAGCTTCAGAGTCTGCCAGTGCCCGAGTGGAAGTGGGAGTACATCACTATGGACTTCGTCGTTGGATTGCCTAGAGCGCAGGGTGGCTACGACGCGATTTGGGTGATAGTGGACAGACTGACCAAGTCTGCTCACTTCCTACCGGTTCAGACTACCTGGTCCAGGGAGAGACTTGCGCAGCTATACTTGGATGAGATCGTTAGGCTGCACGGCGTGCCAGTGTCGATTGTATCAGACAGAGACCCGAGGTTTGTATCCCAGTTTTGGAGGAGTTTGCAGACAGCCTTGGGTACACAGCTGCATTTTAGCACGGCGTTCCACCCACAGACAGATGGTCAGTCAGAGCGGACCATACAGACTCTAGAGGACATGCTGAGGGCATGCGTCCTGGATTTTGGAGGAGGGTGGTATCGACATGTGAGACTGGTTGAGTTTGCGTACAACAACAGCTATTAAACGAGCATTCAGATGGCTCCGTTTGAGGCGTTGTATAGACGCAGATGTCGATCCCTCCTGTTTTGGAGCGATGTGGGTGAGCGTAGGACACTTGGACCGGACATTCTATGTGAGGCTGAGGAAAAGGTGAGAGTCGTTCGACGACACCTTCTGACAGCACAGAGCCGACAGAGGAGCTACGCCGATACCAGGAGACGAGACTTGGAGTTTCAGGTTGGGGATCATGTTTTTCTCAAAGTCTCGCCATCCAGAGGGATACGCCGATTTGGAGTACGTGGAAAGCTTAGTCCACGGTTTGTTGGCCCTTTCGAGGTATTGGAGCGTATCGGACCAGTTGCTTACAGGATAGCTCTACCCCCGCGACTTGCTGGCGTCCACGATGTTTTCCATGTCTCAGTATTGAGGAGATACGTTTTTGATCCCTTTCATGTGATTGACTTCACTCCACTTGAGATTGGCGAAGATCTGAGATACGAGGAGCGGCCGCTGCGAATTCTTGCTCGGGAGACGAAAGAATTGCGCAACCGAGTCATCCCGTATGTGAAAGTGCAGTGGAGTAATCACGATGAGCGGGAGGCGACTTGGGAGTCTGAGACGGTGATGAGGGAAGCCTATCCCTATTTGTTCGATGCCGGAGCAGAGGTACGTTTCGGTTTCGCGGACGAAACCTTTTGTAGTGGGGGAGGATGTGAGATCCCTGGTGTTTGACTATGGAGGCTTGTCGACAGCTCTGAAGAGTGTCGGGACAAGTCCGAGTCGCGTTGGCGTCAAATAGATGCAAAACGGACTCCGTGCGACGCGAGGGCAGCCTTCAGCGAAAAAATCTACAAAATAGCAGATTTTCCTGCTTGCTGTACCGGTACAGCCAGCGAGGTGTACCGGTACACTATACTGGTTGAGCACGTACTGCTCTCGGGTTGGCCTCCTGTACCGGTACGCGATCCCGTGTACCGGTACACCAGGGTAGGTGAGGGGGTGTTTTGGTCTTTTTCTACCTCGTTCGTATCACCCTTCTCTCCCCAGCTTATTTACTTGTAGAGTGAGGCTGAGAGAGAGAATTTTGCTCTTGGTTCTCTCCCTCTCTCTCTAGAGCCGATTGTGAGCAAGGTGGAGCTCGGGTGGAGTTTCGTCGTCGACGTGGTGCCGCGGAGCTGTTCGGGCGCACGTTGTGTCGTCTTGGTGCTGTGAGGAGCTCGGGCGAGCGTGGATTTCCGTTGTCCTCGACATTGCGCCGACTCTTGAGGATCTATCGAGGTGAGTGCTCTGTGGAATTGCTGCGCATACTTCGGGTATCATTAATTCGAGCCTAAGTGCTGATTCGCAGGATCTTGTCGTCGACTGTTAGTATTTCAGCTCGTTCTCGACGTAGGAGCATCGGATTGTGACGAGACTTGATTCGTTGGATTCGGGACTTCGAGAGGAATCCACGAAGCCCTTACTTGCGAATTTTGGTGAAGGTTAGCTTGGTCAAAATCCTTCTCTTCTCTGCTGCTGTGGATTTTGGACTGAATTGAGGATTTTTGGTGTTTTTACTTTGGAGTTAGCTCGATTTCGAGACTCGGGCGTTTTTGGTCGATCCAGCAGGTGGTGTCGCAGCCGAGGGGGTTCCGTGCTGCCAGGGATTAGCGTGCGAGGTGGGTTACATCGGTTTTGACTCCTAAGTTCATAATCGTCGACATGTATAGATCTCGATTTTTGATAATCTATTCTAGCTCGAATTCATGGATTATATGATAGATTGCAAATCTGAATTTGGAGCATGTGGTAATAAATTAAGTAGGTTATACATGTTGGACTTGAAAATTGAATTAGGAGAAAACCTGCGATTTGGACCTGTCACCTGTTTAAACTGCCTGATTTAGCTCTAGGAGCCGTTATAAAATTGTACTGTCGCAGTATCCTCAAGACGAGTACTCCAGGTAGTTTAGAATACATTTACGCTCGTGCTGGTATGCCGAGTGAATTTTTACAGGGTCGTTCAGGTTGTTCCGGACTGTTGGGTGCCGTCAGAGTTGACGGTGGACCCGTATCGCCTTTTTGGCGTCAGATTGTGCCGAGGGCACGTTACCTGTTGGTTGTTAGACCAGTTTGAGTCGGTTACTTGACTTTGGCTATTGAGAGCCTGATTGAGCTCGACAGAGATACGCTGCATACTCGGTTGGGTAGCGCCCACGAGTGCCACTCCGGAGTCAGGCTTGTGCTTTTGCGTTGGTGTCGCTCATGCCAGTTGGACTTGCTCTCCACGGACCAGTTAGTGTGGATAGAGCCCGATAGTCGCAACGGGGCAGGGACGGGTGTATTCACAGTCCCGGGGACGGGTATGCTTACAGTCCCGATTGGATTGGGTCAGATTTGACATTTCCTACAGTTGGTTAGTGTAGAGCATGATAGTGTAGTGGATGATAGCGGTAGAGTATGCTTCCTGCTTTCCTTCTATCCTTGCTCCCTTCTGTAGACTTAGTGGGTGACCGATGTTGTTTTGGGCGGTACCCACTGAGGACTACTTGTTTTTACAGTAGTTCTCACGCCCAGTTGTTACTCTTGTTTTGCAGAGCCACAAGTTTCGGCTGCTGCGCCTTCCGCGGATCAGGATCGAGGCAAGGGCGTCGCGAGCTAGAGCCCTACCTGACTGACAGAGCTAGAGGCACCCCTACTGCAGGTAGATGTTTTGTCTGAGTTTATGTACATAGCTTACTTAACTCGCCAGTGCGGATAACTCTGTATTTTGGACTTGGACTATGTATATGAAACTCAGTTGTTTAGCTTCTGTTTATTGAGCAGCTTTATACTACTGTTTGTAGTATTGTATAGCTACAGGTACTTTTGACGCTTCGTATACAGGGGAAAGTCCTTTGTATACGGCGGATTTGTCGGCGTGCTCGGGGAACGAGACATCCGGGGCGTGACAACATGTACATAAGGAATTACGTAAAGGATTATGATCATATGCTTGCCAATGACATAGCATGTACAGATTATCTAATTGGGCTCAAGTATCTAATTGATAGGATCGTAACGTACTCAAACTCAGACTCTCTTATTCTAGCATAAGCCATCACAGAAAAAAAAAATAATAATTACAACAGAGGAATTTTCAAGCTACAACGTTCTCACACAAAAAGAAGATGAAGCCTACAGTCTCTGTGCAGTCAACGTTTTTATGAATGCTTATCCTACAAAGAGTCAAATGCAACAACACAAGCAGTAAAGGGTATTGAAAAAAGAAGAACCTTTTGCATCTTTTGTTCTTGAAAGAGTTAAATAGCTATGAGAAATTTGAGCCTTGCTAACCTGTGGAAAACAACTTGAAGTACAAAATTAATCCTAGACTATTTATTCAAATCTTAAGTAACAAAAAAGGAACTAACCCAATCAAACTATTCAATTACCTCATTAAATAGCTTGACAACTGAAATCTCAGCACCAAACATGCAAGATAGAAGATTTTTTAATCAGCTAAGCAACATAATAGTTTTAACTTAGATATAAAGTAGCACATTATTCACCAACTATATACCTCCTTTCGTTGGGATCTTAATAATAAACTTCTCCTTTGCATGTCACGCCCCGGGGCCGATTTTAAAAGCCTTTTAATAATGAATACAATCTTTGAAATCAAAGTTGCGGAAAATGTGCCTTTTTTTTTTTTGAATTCAACCTGGCCCACGTGACGTATAGACCCGCCACAAATACAAAGTTTCTCTGTCTACTCGGACAGAGTCTCCTTTGTATTTGCACGGCGTACCAACAACAACATCAGGATCACAACAACAACCTACATTTTTCAATCCACAAGCAATTTATGTCATGCATTTTCATATAGCTAGCGATCCTTAGAAATGATGCATGCCTCTAAACACTCCTTAGGCGCTTGATGATGCGATGCACAATACAACAGTCATCCTATTTAAAAGTGCTCCCCAACCGGAAGCTTTGTTTTTAAACTCTATTCAATCATTGATAAAAACCATTCGAAAATCTTTTTAAAACTGTTTTCCACTCGGAAACTCTAATTTGGAAACCAACTACCTCGAGGGGTAGAAAACCACAATGCATAAGTCTTAATACCAAAGATACATAAATCTCCAATTATTCAATAAATTTCGTTTGCATGCATAATAGGAAATCACGAACTCAAACAGTTCGCAAATACTCAAACATTCAGAGTGATCATCTAACTGAACCATTTAATTATTTAAACTAAAAAATGCAAAAATAAAATATAACCAGGATGACGGTCGCTACTGCAGTCTAGCTAGTACGTCCTCCTGTCGTGTTCAAAAGCCAACTCCTTACCCGAATCACCTGAAAAAATAGGAGGTGAGAAACTACAATCAAGGTTTTCCAGTAGGTACGATAGAGCCACGAAGGCAAACCGTATTCACTGGAAAACAAAGGAGATAGGACAACAGATATGTATATGGATAAGAAGAACGACTACATTAGCTATAACAACAGGTATAATAGAGTGCGAGTAAAAAAAACTGCTACTGTAAAGAATACAATAGTGAGCATGCCTCAACATAATCAATCCAAAACTGTACCCAATTTGGTGCCTGTCATATTGGTCCGCAGACCTAAAGCATTGCCTGTCACATTGCTTGCACCGACCTGATTCATCCGTCCACTGGACGACGCATTCAGATAAGTACACCTGCGGTCGGTGGCCAAACCGACCTAGTGTCAATGAATACACCCAAGTGCTGTGACTAGATCATGCTGATATGCTCAATGCAAAAACCGGCAGGAAGCCGGTTCCTTGGCCGAAGCTAGAAATAAGGGCGTACAACATCGAACCACGATAAACTAGATCGAAACACATGACAAATGAGTCGATGTGTTGCCTGGACCCAAGGTCTACAGATATACAATATATGCAAGCATGCTCTACATGTCTATCAACAACTATCATCATGCAATCAACAAGGTATAAATGAACGAACGATAAACAAAGTAACCGACATGTAGAGACTACGATGCTGACATAAAAAAACAAAGAAGAGTGAAACGATCTCACCGACTACCAACTCGAAGCACCCACCTGTCATAATCGCGTCAGAAACCTAGGTGAGCAACAAGTCAACCGGACCTACGAAGATCCATCGGGCCAGTATCCAACCTACAAATCCAAAATACACGACTCACGAACCCCACACAAATCTCCAAAATCGGTTTCCCAAAACCGATCACCGTAAATAACCGGAAGTCCCAAAAATCACACCGTGACGCCGTCGGGACTCACTAAGTGTCCCGAAACTAATCGACTCATGCCACGAGTTACCCATGCCCCAAAACACATCGATTTGGATGTCTTGGCAGCAATCACAAGATTACACAATCAAAATAATTATCGTCGGATAATTGTTCGGATCCGGATTCCCGAAAGTGTCAATTTCGACACTGGAACCCGCCGTCGCTCACCCGTCATCTCCGAACCCACGAACCCACGATATGACGATGGTGACCAGCCGACAAGGCTTAGCGACAACTCTTAGGGCAAACAAACGTCGTCAGACGAAATTCGAACCGAAACCGTATTTCGTTGGCGAATTTCGCTGAAAAGCGCGCCAAAATCGACCTCCGATTTTCGCGAAGGCTAATAGACCTTGGACGATTAGTCCAGAGGTCACCTACCACACGTACGTACTGCCCACAGTAGCCACTAGATGCACAATTGAATAAAAGTTCCTACATTTACAGAAAATTCTATTATTTTATGTAAATAAGGTGATTTTGTGGCTCGTTAATGCAAACCGAAGATTTTCGAGGTTCGCTGAGACACGTACTGTAGGTCTCGACGTGCCGAAGGTCGTGCTCATGATCTGGAGCACAACGACTCGCTGTGGGAGGCGCGGGAGCGAACCAAACATTCAGCGAACAGCATGCACTCGGGAAAAACTGCGCCAAAAATGCAGTTTTGGTGTCCACTGATCCTTTGTGAGGTGAGCACTGTGATCAACACTGACCAGCGATCACCGTGTTCACCTTCGGAGGCATCGGGACAGCCTCGGATCGCCGAAAAAATAATCGTAAACCTAAAACTATGCACGGACAGCACTGCGAAGACTTACCGGAGCAGTGGGAGCTAGGGCATAGCCGGCGGAGACTCTGCAGCGGGCGCACTGGCGGCGGGAGGTGGCGGTGGAGCAACCTGAGCCCGCACGGGCTAGGGTTCAAGTCCAGAGGCAGCGGCGACCACGGCGGCCGGCGGGGCTCCCAGGGGTNCAGCGGGCGCACTGGCGGCCGACGGGTGTGGCTGACGTGGGGAGGCCGAGGCTCACACCGGCCGGCGGCGAGAGGCGGCGGCGGCGGAGCAACCCGAGCCCGCACGGACTAGGGCTTGGTTCAGGAGCAGCTGCAGCGACGACGGCCGGCTGGGCTCCCAGGAGTGACGGCGGGGGATCGCCTGAGGCCAGAGGGATGCCGCAGGGGTGGCTCCGAGCGGCGGCGGCGTGAGGGAGGAGGTACGAGCTCACCTCGGCCTGCACACGCCCAGCAAAGCTGCAGGCAGCAGGGGGCGTGGCGGCCGCGCTTGGGGTGACTGCGGTCGGCGGAGGAGGTCGCCGGGTCTCTGGGGGAAGCGGAAGGGGCAGCCTCAGGCGACGGCGATGCGCGGGCTAGCAGCTGCATAAGTCCTCGGCCCGAGCTGACCCAACTTGGCCGCCAGCTGCCAAGCCAGCGACGGCGGCGTGTGGGGATGACAGAAACCGGCCGGGGGAGTCACCGGAGGTCGGGGCCGCTGCCAGAGGGGGGTGCCCGAGGTGAGGATCACCCTGCCAAGCTCTCAAGTAGAGAGGGAGAGGGGTTGGTGGCAATGTAGAGAAGAGAAAGAGAATATGGCAGCTTTCCGGCGGCCAAAGACGTGCGCCGGCGATAAGGGTGCACGCGACAAGGGTAGGGAAGGGCGCTGCGGCGGCTGGGGCTCAGCTGAGCTAATGGGGGCTAGGGTTTGCATGGTGCAAACCCTAGAATGCAATATATACAAACTCCAAATCGAGCAAAAGTCCCTCAAAACCCGATATTTAACACTGAGTCTCAAACAGCGCGAGTAAAATGCGCGAACACACCCCCACATCCGATTTCGTGCAAAACGGTACATAAAATGTAGAGCTTTCTGCAAAAATACTGTTTTGGCATCTAAGACCAAACGTGTGATATCAGGAGATGTGTTCATCAGATTTGCGAACGAATTGCACCAGTGCTATCAGCATGACAGAGACATCAAACCCATGATCTTGTTTCGCCTTGTTTGGTCGTGGATTCGCGACGAAACTATTCTCTCTCCTAGTGTCAAAACTACACACAAATACATAAAATATATGTATCCCCAGTTTTCTCGAAATTCGTGCATCAAACCTAAAATTCGTCAGCGTCATTGGTTTCAGAATAGTCAGACCACTGAAAATGAGCTATTGGATTGCTATAAACGGAGTCCGATACGCGCTAGAAGCCAACTCTACACCGTGGCCTCTCCGGAAACCTGGGTTACGTATTATTCACTTTAAGTGAAAAGTAAAGATCGCGTAAAATCTCCATTCTAAATCGTTTTTCCCTGAAACTTGACGAGTGATTTTGTAATTAAAATACACACAAAAATATCGTCAATAGAGAGTTTATCTACCCTGCCAAATTCTTAGTCTTAGATTGCATCTAAGAAACTTGCAAGCTTCGCACGCCCCTTTTTCGATGCTTGCTACGAATCATAACAAAAAATACACAACTTAATTCAAATTCTCAATATACGAGCATAATATGTTGATTGGAACTTCAGAGGAAATAACCGAACCAAAACCTTCTCCTTCTTCGCCTCCCCTTTTACCTTGTGCTCTGCTTCTTCCTCCGCCAGCTTCTCAACTATCAGCTTCTTGTGCGCCGATAACATAGGACCCTACCACCCAAAAAAAAAAAACCAACAAAACCCTAATCAGCAAACCAAACCCTCATCACCAAAAAAACAAAAAAAAAAAAGAATATAAAATTGCTTCGAAGAACACGAACCAGTGCATCATTGGGGAGTTTCTTCTTCATAATCTTCAAGAAAGCAAACCTAAATGCCCTACACCCTTCATCGAACCTCATGATCCCACCGCGATGTCCTCCTTCACCATCGCCCTCTTCGTCACCTCTGGAGCCTCCTTTCTCAAAATCCATCGACCATTCCTCATTGTCCTCATCATTGGGCGACACTTCTCCTTTTCTTCTTTTCTTGACAACTTCTTCTTCATCGTCGTCGTCGGAGTCAAAATGGTAGTTTTGGGCCCTCTTTTTAAAAATTTTGAGCATCCTCTTGCTAAGTTTCCTCCGCTTTGCCTCCGCCACCACTGCCATGGCCCTCAATGGCTTCGTCGTCTTCTTCTTCTTTGGATTGTTGCTCTTTTTGGATTTGATCTTTCACTTCTTGGGACTCGGATCTGCTTGGATAGCTGATGATGGTAGGTGCCCTAGCTCCGCTGCCACCGCCATTATCAATAGCTGGCGCCAAGGAGAGCTCGAGCGGGACGAAGGAGGGAAATAGAGAGCGAGAGCAAAAGAGCGAGGGGATCGGGTTTGGATGAAGTATAAATATACAGAGAAATATAAATATGCAGAGCCCTCCATACACCATCCTAGAAAGCGCACCCTCTTCCGGGCCGTTGTTCATCATGTATACACAATCACTGGCAACAAACATCCAACTTATGCCCTCCAACACAGATTTGACCACCAAATTGAATCTTTCCTCCCCACACATTCTGCGCACCATTCTCACGCACAATGCAAAAATGATTAGCAGAGTAGTTTTCGACAATCCTCAATAGAAAATCTCCGACCCTCCGATGACTAGAGCCTGTGTCTTGCACAAGCACGACGGGCACTCGTCAGAGAATCTCGAACCGCTCAGAGCATCAATCCCCGTGTAGTAAGGCAAAATTATCGCATCCAAGTATAGGCTCACATGAAGAATCCCGGAAACTGTCGAAGCCTCGAGCAGCGCATATCTAATGTCTTTATTGGACTCGTTCTGAAAAGCCAGAGTTGAGGCCTGAAGAAACTGGAGTATTGCAGGACCCAGTTAAGACAACGGAAAGATCATACTGATTCTCTGCCTCCTGGCGAGAATTAAGAGTACGAACGAGAGTAAGATCGGGCCGAAAGGCACAAAATTATATGCCGTTAATAAATTACTACTGGGGTAAAAAAAAAAGAATATAATAAGAAAAAAAAGAAAAAAGATTATGGTTGAACCATAATATTGATTTTGGACTTATCCAATTGGGTCTATACATTTCTAATAGGCCTCGTATGAGCCCAAAATTTGTGAGCCCAATGAAAAAAAAAGGTAAGCCCCTTCAATAGGCCTCATTTGTGAATATAAGTTTGTGGGCCTTTTGAAAGCCCGTTGAATTTTTTAGCCTTTCTAATAATTCGAACCTCATTTCAGCCAAGTGAATATTCTTTGCGCACAAAAGAGGAAAACTTCAGCAAGATAGGCCCAATCAGTTTGGACCGAGCCCAACCCATTGGATGATAGCCAAATCCGCATCCCAAAATTCAATTTTGAATTTTAAAAATTATAAGTTCGAATTTAGTTTTGAATTTTTAAATTTCCAACCAACTGGAAAATATCTCACCTCTCATATATATCATTTTTCATTCAAATTCGATTTCAAATTTTGAATACTCAACCAACACCCAAAATATCTCTCAATCAATCACATCTATTTCCCAAAACTTGATTTTAAATTTTAAAATTCAATTTTGAATTTTTAAACCCCCAACCAACTAGGAAATATCTCTCATCTTAACAGCCTGATTCAAAATTTTGAATTTTGAATTCTTAATCGACCCTCCAAAATATTTCTCACCGAAATTCTATTATAGGTAGAGGATAAAAAAAGATGACACAGAGATGACAGAATAGCAACACGATACGACCATAACTCTATGCCCTTATACGTACACAAAAAAAAAAAAAAATCCTAAGAGGATAGCGGCGACACCATAACTCTAGCCCCGAGCACAGAGCGTAGGGAGGAGGTGGCGGCGACACCACCGGCTCAAGCCCCATCGACGAGGATGATTTTGCCGACGATGGTGACAAGAGCCGAGCGGGAGCGGCTCATGAACTGTTTGAATGAGTTTCGGAGGTACAACCCTCGGATGTTTGATGGCGAGAAAGCGGATCACTAGATAGTTGAGAAGTGGATTCTCCATATGAAAAAGTTATTCCACGACTTGTTTATGGAGGAGCAGGATAAGGTATAGTTGGCGACACACCACCTTGAAGGAGAAGCTTACCAATGGTGGGCCGGCGTTTGGGATGATCCCGACACCAATTTGGCGGCAATTACTTGGAAGAAGTTTAAAGAGCTTTTGTCGTTGACCTACTTTCCACAAAGTGTCAAACGACAAATGGAGCAAGGTTTGTGCAATCTACGCCAAGAAAATAAGACGGTGGCGGAATACGAGAGGGAGTTTTCTCGTTTATTGCACTGTGTACCCTATGTGGTGAGGGATGATAAGGATTAGGCCCGCTTGCTCGAAATGGGTCTTTGACCGTCGATTTTCTGATTGGTTCAGTCTGTAAATTTGAAGACTAATCAAGAAGTGGTGGATCGCACTTTAATTGTGGACAAGGGCGCGAAGATTGTCTAGGAGAAAAGGAAAGCTTGGGACAGAACTAAGGGCAAGAGGCAGGCAATCGAGGGTGGTAGTAGCAAGTCAAGCTCAAGGAGGCCGCCAAAGCACTCGAGGAGCCAATCGCGAGCATGCACGTGGCTCTTCTTCATCTCGAGAGGCGCCTGATAGGTGACGCCCGCCGCGTTGTGTGATCTGCGATAGCCCTCATGCACCGCCGTAGTGCCCTCAGCGTGGGGAAACATGTTTTGTATGGCCAGGAGGGTCACTTTCGATCGGAGTGCCCGAGAGGTTCTTCCCTAGCACCATCATCTGCATCGGCACCAGCTCTACTTAGTCAGAGTCAGGAGACTCCACCCACCCATTACCAGACGAGACGACCACTAGCATTGCGACAGTATGAAGGAATGCGACAGGCACCGAGCGGGCGCATGTATGTGGCCCAAGCAGAGAGTACAACAGCAATAGAGGCAAAAAAAAGAAAACGAGAATTCCTTTCTCTTCTCTCTTTATGCTCACTGAAATTTCCACCTAAGTTCCCAGAGTTTTGAAGGTTAAAAGATTGTGAAGTCTCTAATAGCCTTCCACAATAATCAAGCGTAGAGATCCTGAAATGACATGCATTGGATCGAAGATCTAAAAGGCTGTTGCATATCCAGGAGACCATAAGATGAGTATGACAATCCGGCAAGTTCTTTTGCTAGAACTATTGTGAGTGTGATATCTTACGATGATCGTTTTCTTTTCCAACATACGCAAATTTGTAAGAAATTATAAAATTTATTTATTTTTTAATTAAAGAGTATGACATTAGTATATTGGGTTGAAAGATTAGTATATATTTAATTAATTCTTCAGGACAACTATGTATATGAATGCAAGAGAATGTTATAGAGAGCAAAACTTTCAACATTATTTATATAGGGAATTGGCTTGATACTTTTTCTTCTCTAAACTGATGCAATCAACTTCTCTATAAAAGTGGTTGATTTTTGAAGTTTTTTTTTCTATGGAACTACTATATTTTTTTTATTTTGAGAATTATATTTTGAACATGATTAAGGTACTTTTTTTTTTTTTCTTTCTATATGGTCCTGCAAGATGGCAGACATATCAGAGACACATATCTTAGATCGTAGGAGTTGAAACCAATTAGTGGAGAGCATCATGTTGAGCCCATCGGCTAATTGATCAAGCAACGATATATGAGAAAACCGAAGTGATCCTTAGATACGTGATCAGAAACAAAATGACAATCTAGACTGAAATACTTCACACAAGAGTGGAATATTGGACCGACACAAAGAAAAGTAGCTGCAACATTATCACAATAAATAGTTGGCCGCTTGTTGGTCTTAATACCAAGCTCTTGAAGAAAGGATTGTATACGTACTAATTCAGCTGTGATGGCAGCAACCGCCTTATATTCTGCTTCAGTTCAAGAACAAGCTATGGAATGCTACTTACGCGAGTACCAAGAAAAAGGATTATGGCCCAAAAGCTCTAAGTAAGCAGTGGTGGATATATATATATATATAGAGTAGGGCTAGAATACTTGTAAAAGTATCATGGGGGTGATACTTGTGTGTTTTTAGCCCTTGGATGGAGAGATGTGAGGTTGAGATGATGGTAGTAGATGGTGATAGGTGGAATAGTGTTTAATCCAAAGGCTATTAATAATCAAAAAGTAGATCCAATGGCTTAAAACCTAATAGCACCATGATGGTGATACTTGTAAAAGTATCATAGCTCAACTCTATATATATATATATATATATATATAGAGTTCTAGCTCAACTCTATATATAGAATACTACCGATAGTATTCTAGCTCAACTCTCTATATATATATNAAAGAGGGGTCTTTTTTCCGAGAACAGAAGACCACCTTTATTTTCTCTGAATTTTCTTAGCATTTTTTAGGAGTAGTTTACTTGTAATCTTTTTCCTTTCCCGTATTTACTGTTGTTTTTATCTTAGGAGTAGTTCTAGATTAGAACTCCAGAGTCTGTATGCCCTCAGGCACACTCATCCTTTGTACCAGTTTCCACATTTAACTTCAATATATAAATGGCATTCGGCTCTTTCAACCGACTAATCACTGTGCATCCCATCCACTTCGGCTCATTCAGCCGAATCCTTTCTACAGTAGGGTTTCTCGAACTCGACTTATCCGATCCCTCATTAGCCGTATCGCTTGATCTTTTGAAGGGCGCAAACTTCGAGGGTCACCATGCGAGGCCGGATTTAATTCCCGCACGTTCCCGAAGGAAAGCCTTTGACCAGGCCAACGGCTGAGGAATTCGGCCCATAGCAACATCATATAAATTATGTAAATAATTTGTTATTAGGAATTGAGCTCCTATACTTTTAAAAGTACCAAGTCATTGGTGCTTGTAAGTTTTCGGCCCTTGGATTACAGGATGTGTGGTTAGGATAATGTGGGCCCCCCTAGGGTTGAGTGGGTGGTTGGTTGAATAGTATAATCTAACGGATGAAAATGATCGAAGACGTAGATCTAACGGTAAAAAATTTACAAGCACCAAATACTTGGTACTTTTACAAGCTCTATAGCCGGACTCTATATATATATATATATATCATATATATATAAAAGCACGCATTTCAAATTTCGGTCTGTCGGCAGACCCTTTTTTGGCGGAAAAAAAAAATTGATTCCTCTTTCCTTACGTAAAATAAATAATAGAATTAAAAAAATTTTTATTTCCTCTTTATTTCTACAACATAAAAAAATTTATGCTTATCCAAATTTTTACCAATCTGAGAATATCTATTGTGAATTTTTATTTAATTCGTTTTTATCTCTAACTATAATATAATATCTATACTATCTAGCATGTATTTCAAATTTCAATATGTCGGTAGACCCATTTTTAGGCGGAAAAAAAATTTGATTCCTCTTTCAATCGTAAAATAAATAACATAATAAAACAAACTTTTAATTTATCTTTACCTCTAAAATAAAAAAAAATATACTTATTCAAATTTTGCCAACTGAAAGACATCTATTGTTAATCTATATTTTAATTCAAAATTTGTTTAATTTTTTTTATCTCTAAAATAGAAATAAATTCATGCTTATCCAAATTTTTGCTAGAATATCAATATGCTTTATCCATCTATTTTACATTAAAATTTAAATTTGAGTTTAAATCATGAATTAAATTTAATTTTTGATTTTGGCTATCAAATCTATCAATCTATTTTATATTAAAATTTAAAATTGATATTATAGATATTTTTTAATAAAATATAACATATAAATTTATATAATATTTAATTCTAAACTTTTGAATAAATATTATTTACAAATTTTTATTGATTTAAAATAAATTAAAATAATTGTTACGTGCATTTGCACGTACGCTCAACTAGTATATATAAAAGCACGTATTTCAAATTTGGGTCTGTCAACAGACCCATTTTTTAGCGGACAAAATATTGATTTCTCTTTCCGTACGTAAAATAAATAACGTAATGAAACAAATTTTTCATTTCTGTTAATCTTTAAAATAGAAAAAAATATATTTATCCAAATTTTTGCCAACTGAAAGATATCTACTGTGAATCTATATTATTTAATTTTTTATCTCTAAAATAGAAAAATATTATGCTTATCCAAATTTTTGCCAGAATATCTACAGTAAATCTATATTTCAATTCAAAATTTAAAATTAATTTAAAATTTAAAATTTTGGGACTATCAATATATTACAATGCAAATAATTTAAAAGATAGATTGGTTGATAAATTTATCAATCATATTTTTGAATTAATATGATGTACAAATTTATGATCAATTTGTAAAAAATTATCTCAAATAAGAACGAACGATTATGACTAATTTGTTAAAAAAAAATATTTATACTTATCTATAACTTCAATTCTATGAATGAGTATGATCAATTGGTTAAAAATATTAAAAATAAAAATGAAAATCTGTTAAAAAAAGCACTTATATCTATTCATTTTACATTAAAATTTAAATTTGAGTTCAAATCGTGAATTAAATTTAATTTTAAAAATATAGAAAAATATTCAATGTATATCTATATCTATCCTATATTTAAATTTTATAAAATAAAAATATATATATAATTATTGTTGACAGCAACTATTTAAATTTGAGTTAGAATATATATAACAGGTATTTTCTAATAGTACATAATAAATAAATTTATTTTTAAAAAATATTATAAATTTTTGAATAAATATGATGTACAATTTCATATTAATTTAAAATAATTATTAAATAATTAATTGTTACGATATTTATACGTACACTCAACTAGTCGTACTATTGATAAAAAGCACGTATTTCAAATTTCGGTCTATCGAAGCAGACCTTTTTTTGGCGGAAAAAAAAATTGATTCTCTTTTCCTTACGTAAAATAAATAACAGAATTAAACAAACTGTTATTTCCTCTTATTTCTACAACAGAAAAAATTTATGCTTTTCCAAATTTTTGCCAATCGAAGAATACTCTACTGTGAATTTTTATTTAACTCTTCTTTATCTCTATCTATAATATAATATGTATACTATCTATCTATATCTATATTATCTATACTATTTAAAATAAAATTAAAATAATTGTTATGTGCATTTGCACGTACGCTCAACTAGTCTATACTATATATAAAAGCACGTATTTCAAATTTCGGTCTGTCGACAGACCCATTTTTTGGCGGGAAAAAAATTGATTCATCTTTCCTTACGTAATAAAATAACAGAATTAAACAAATTGTTATTTTCTCTTTATTTCTACAACAGAAAAAAAATTTATGCTTATTCAAATTTTTGTCAATCGAAGAATATCTACTGTAAATTTTATTTAATTCTTCTTTATCTCTATCTGTAATATAATATTATACTATCTATCTATATCTATATTATCTATAACTATTTAAAATAAATTAAAATAATTGTTACGTGATTTGCACGTAAGCTCACCAGTATATATATATATATATATATATATATATATAATGTATATATATATAATACCGGTTACTATACTCTTCTGAGTACGAAATTATTATATAATACATATGTATATAAATTATAATAATATATATTTAATATTATAAAATAAATTTATATATATATATATATAATATATATATATATTATATATATATTATCAAAGAGGGAGAGAGAGAGGTCATTCTCTCTCCTCTCAAGCGTCCACGAGGTGAAGCACCTTCTGGACGCGCGTGCAAATAGGCGGGGTGAAAAAGGCATGAGCCTCGTCTTTTTTACTGTGGGTGGGCAACAGAGATAGAAGGCTGACGGTGGGCCCCATTTCGCTTGCTCGCACCGCGCCGCCGCGAACGACTGCTCGTGCGTGCGCACGCCTGCCCGCCCACGGCCGCCCGCCAGCCTCGCTCGGTCGTATCTCGCACGTCCGCCAGCCTCCGTCCTCGCGCCCGCCCGCAACGTGCGGCCAGCGATCCTCAGGTTCTCAATTCATAAGTCGCCTCGTACTCTAAGTCGTTTTTATGATAGAGCTTTCGAATCGACAGATCCTAGCCATTAAACGTTATTACACGCATTTAAAAACTTATAAAGATCAATTTTATAATTTTTTGACATCATTAACTTACGATCAAAAGTCACAAAATTGACAATTTTTAACGGCCGTTTGGAATACTTGGCTTTAGTTAACGGTGTAAAAGAATAGAAATTTGTTGAAACTTTTTGATAGAAAATTCTATTCACTACCTAGATAAAGATCAATACTTTTGATTTTAAATTGAAGGATCCGATCATTTATTTTTAAGACGTCGTTCAATTTGACCGTTCATTTTTATACTCGCTTGATGGACTTATTATATTTCGAAAATTTACCAAATTTATTTTCTAAAATTTCAAGTACTCTAAATCATATTTAATTAACGGAGTGAGTCGTCCATTCGGAAGCTCCATATTCACAAAAACATTATGAGTACGAATGCTCCAATACCATAAAGAAGTAGCCCTGCTTCTCTCTCTCTCTCTCATGTGTCAAATCTCCTCTCATCTCCTCATTTCATCTCTCTCTTCCTTCTCTCTCTCTGTGCAGTCTCTCGTTCTCCTCTTCATATATATATATCTATATATTTATATATAGTATAATATATATATATATATATATATATGTATAGAGTTGAGCTAGAATACTATCGATAGCAAACGAGCTTCGTTGCCACCCATTTGTTTTCGATGATGGAGCCTCCAAACCGATGATCGGCACCATTGAATACGATCTATACCACTTGAAGTGTTTAGAAATCAAATTTCATACATTTTTTATATTGTTATCTTATTCATCGAGTGGTCGCAAGAATGAACGGTTGAAAATGAATATTCTTTAAAAATTGATGATAGGAGTCTTGTAATCAAGATCAACAGTATAGATCTTGTTTTAAATAGTTTAAAGAATTTTCTAACAAAAATTCAATTAATTTGGATACCTTTACACCGTTAAACGAGAAAACACTTTATATCGACCATTAAAATTACAAAATTTGAAACCCTTTGATCATTAGGCAAATGATGTCAAAAAGATTTGAAATTTGATTTTTAAACACTTGAAATGGTATAAATCATGTTCAACGGTGCCGATCATCGATTTGGAGGTTCCATCATCGAAAACAAATGGACTGCAACGGAGCCCGTTTGCTACCGATAGCATTCAAGCTCAACTCTATATATATATATATATATATATATATATCATTATGATTACCGGCACAATCAGCATCTGAAAGGGCTCATAATGAAGTAAAGATCTAAAAATCCGGCATTTTAGCCATCTGGAACTATATATCTTTTCGGCATATGAAATCCTGTAGTCGAGGAATTTCGAGCATCCCCTTATGCATTCGATTGTTCGATTCCATCATTAATATGCCCGAAACTTTTTTGGGCACCTGGTCCTATATCCAAAAGTTGGTGAGTCAGCATACTAAGACACCGACTCACCGCCTTAATATAATTACCCCAAACTCAATATTCGAGCTACTACAGTAAAACTGAGCGTCCGGAATCAAGCTGCGGAACCATCCTGCCCAACACCTCAATTCTTGGCGCCTTGATCATCTTCCGGACATATAGAAAACATGCAAAAACACTAAACCACAATCCGATTTCCAAATCCATTTTCATATCAATTTTGCGCTAAAACAGTTCTAACATAGTCCAGTACTATAAAGATGTGTCGGCTATCAACTCATACTTCAACTTTATCTATTTGCCTTTTTCCCTATAAGAAGTTTGGTCCTTAAAATTTCAAATACATACCACATTTCTCAAACAGGTAGGGGTACGTCTCTCACATATCTCATCCTCCAACTGCTATGTCGTCTGTCGTTTTTTATTTTTGCTCCACAAAACCTTCACATATGAGATAATCCGGTTTCACAATTCTTTGACTTTATGTGCAAGAATCTGAACCAGGCTCTCTTCACAACTCAGATCTTTGCTCAACTCTAAAGGGAAGTCAATCACATGTGAGAAGTCGAAGTCATATCTCATCTGTGATGAAACATGGAATACATTATGGACTCCTACCAATTTCAACGGCAAAACAAGTTGATATACTACTAGACCAACTTGCTCTAACACCTTGAATAGTGTAATACCTTGAATAGTGTAATATATCGTGGACTGAGTATTCTGTATATTCCATACCTCTTTATTCAGTGAAACGTTTAAAAACTACATGATTTCCTACCTGAAACTCAAGTCCCGTTGTCAAGTATCAGTATAGCTCTTCTATTGACTTTAGATGATCACTAAATAGCATCTTGATGTATTCCTTACCTCTTCATTCAGTGAAGCTAGCTTTCAAAAAAAAATACATGATCTCTTAACTGAAACTCAAAATCTCGTTGTCAAGTATCAGTATAACTCTTTTGTCGACCTTGGACGGTCACCAAAATGTCGTCTCGCAATTCTGACATTTTCATCTATTTCTATCATGATATAAGGACCCAAAGTCTTGATCTCAACTATTTTACTCCAGTACAAGGATGATAGACGCTTCCTCTCATATAATGCCTCAAACGGAGCCATCCTGATGCTCGTCTAGTAGTTGTTATTATCTGCAAATTCTACCATCACCAAGTGTCGATGCCACCTACCACCATAGTCAAGAAAGCAATCTCAATATATCCTCCAAAATCTAAATCATCCTCTTTAACTGTTTATCAATATGTGGATAAAGCGCTGTGCTGTCTCGCAAAGGCTATCTTTAGGCCCCTTCAAAAGTATGAAACAAACTTGGGTCTTTATCTGATATGAACGAGATACGAACTCTATGCAACCTCACAATCTCATCGATGTACACTTGAGCAAGTTTATTCCTGGACCAAATAGTCTGCACTAGTATAAAGTGAGCAGATTTATTTAGTTTGTCCACTATCAAGTGAGCAGCCTTACTCAATTTGGCTTAAGTTCGGTGCATTACATATAAGCCGTAATCCTTAAATTTACTCATCAAATTAAAACAGGATGTCAAACTATTATGATGCAATAAAAATGAATTGCAAATAACTAAATGATCCAAATTAAAGAGTAGATTCTCAAACTAGATAATGCTTGTATTTAATAACTAATGGTGGATTTTTTAGCAACTTTTTTAATATATATATATATATATAGAGAGAGAGAGAGAGAGAGAGAGAGAGTAGAGCTATTATGCTATCAGAAGCATAGAAGATCTGTTGCTTAATTCCGATTTTTTGGCCCTTAGATCATCCCCTTTTATCATTTCTAACATTTGGATTAATACTATTACCCTGTAAGGACCACTCAACCCTAGGGGTACTACTCAACCCTGGAGGGACCGCAATCATCCCAACTGTATAATTTTTGATCCAAGGGTCAAAAATTCGGAAGCATCAGATCCTCTATGCTTTCGATAGCATAGTAGCTCTACACTATATATATATATATAGGCTGGTATACTATCGGTAGCACGGAGGCCACCGTGCTACCAAATTGTTTTCCATGATGCGGCTTCCAAATCGACAATTGGTTCCGTTAGACTTGATCTACACTATTAAAAATATTTAGAAACTAAATTTCATAATTTTTCGACATCATTTGGCTAGCGATCAAAAGGTCTCAAAATTGATAATTTTAATGGTAGATGTGATGCATTTGTAAATTTAACGGTGTAAAATAATCCAAATCAGATGAAAAATTTATAGAAAATTCTTTTTTACTATTTAGAGTAAGATCGGTACCTCTGATCTTAAATTCAAGTCTTCTATCATCATTGTTTATGAGATTTTTATTTTCAGCAGTTCATTTTTAGACTACTCGTTTGATATGTAAATGATACCAAAAAATTATGAAATTTAGTCTCCAAATACTTTCAATAGTATAGATCAAGTCTAATAGAGCCGATCGTCGATTTAGAAACAGCATCATTGAAAACAACTTGGTAGTACAGAGGCCTCCGTGCTACCGATAGTATACCAGCCTAGCTATATGTATATCACTTTATTCTACCAAAATTTTGATTTTCACTTTACATAAGTATTTTTGACATGTGCTAGCTTCACAGACATACCAAACGACCGGATTGGTAGCTCTTTTCTATGTGCGTTGGTAACTTTTAAACTCCTTTTTAGAAACTTTTCTGCCCACTAGACCTGATGTAATGCTCCATTTTTTATGGGAGGTCACCCATTTTAAAACTATTCTTGACCTAGCACGTTTAACTCTCTTAGTCTCTTGACTTGACCCCCGCCCAAAGTTTTATAATCGAGTTTAGAGGCTTAGTTTTATTATACCTTATATGACTATTTTAAATTCTAGGGTGTCACATTCCTTCTCTTTTTAAGCTCCGACATCCTCGTCAAACTCAAGCACACTCACAAGCACCAAGCTGTTTGAGATAAAAAAAAATTCAAATTCAAATTGAGGAAATAACTTTGTTTGAGATATAAAAAAAATCAAATTCAAATCGAGGATATAAAAGGAAAAAAAAATAAATTGTGATTTGATGGCACTTTCCTTAAACACTCTATAACCAACAATGAAAGTAATAAAGAAAATATTGTTGCCTTCTTTTCAATTCTTTTGAATTATTTTCCTAAACAAAGAGGGCCTAGAATCACTATAAATTAGACCATGGGATTAAAAAAATGGATCTCTTGGAGGAGGGAGATTTCAAAAAAAAAAAAAAAAAAAGAGAGAAAAAAAAATTGAAAGCAAAAAGAGAAAAGAAGAAGAAGAAGAAGAAGAAAAGAGAGAGAGCCTCGAGAGAAAGGCGTCCCCACACCTCCCTCTCTCTGGTTCGTACAGAGAGAGAGAGGGGTTCGGGTCCCTCCTCTCTCAGACCAACCAAAAAGAAAAAGAAAAAAGAAAAAAAAAAAAAGAGAAAAAAGAAAGAAAAAAAAAGAGAGTTGAGGGCACGACAACGCGCGGCGGTGGCCACAATGACTTCAACGGCGACTTCGACAACGACAATGACGTGGAATGAGGCCTCATAGCCTTCTTCTTCTTCTCCGACGATGACGAATTGGTGTATACGTGCAAACGGTATTGTAACTATTCATTTGTCGGTTTGATCAACACAACCGTCTTCGTGATAGGTCGACCCAATCAAATCCGACATTGGATCGTTACTACATCGTGAGTGTGTATTCACTAAAAGCCTGTTCCCCCAACATCGACGAAAGATCTACATGAGCGCGTGAACGACGTGACAACGAACCTCCAACTGATTTGATTGTGCGGCCGTCTTCGTGATAGGCTCGACATTCTCAAATCTCTATTGAAAAATAAATAAATAAATTAATTAAATAAATATTTATTTTGGATTGTTGCCTTCGTGATAGGCTAGATCCAATTTGACATAAACCGGGTCGCCGTCTTCGTGATAGGCTTGACCCGAATTCGATTCTTTAAACAGGGTCGCCGTCTTTGTGATAGGCTTGACCCGAGTTTGATTAATTAAACCGGGTCGCTGTCTTCGTGATAGGCTTGACCCGGATTCGGTTCATTAAACCGGGTCGCCGTCTTCGTGATAGGCTTGACCCCGGTTCGGTTAATTAAATCGGGTTGCCGTCTTCGTGATAGGCTTGACCCAAGTTCGATTAATTAAACCGGGTCGCCGTCTTCGTGATAGGCTTCACCCAGGTTCGGTTCAATAAATCGGGTCACCGTCTTCGTAATAGGCTTGACCCGAGTTCGGTTCATTTAAACCGGGTTGCCGTCTTCGTGATAGGCTTGACCTAAGTTCGGTTCATTTAATCCGGGTCGCCGTCTTCGTGATATGCTTGACCCGGGTTCGGTTAATTAAATCTAATCGCCGTCTTCGTGATAGGCTTGACCCGAGTTCGATTAATTAAATTGGGTCGCCGTCTTCGTGTTATGCTTGACCCGGGTTCGGTTCGATAAATCAGGTCGCCGTCTTCTTGATAGGCTTGACCCGAGTTCAATCATTAAATCGGGTCGCCGTCTTCGTGATAGGCTTGACCCGGGTTCGGTTCGATAAATCAGGTCGTCGTCTTCGTGATAGTCTTGACCCGAGTTCAATCATTAAATCGGGTCGCCGTCCTCATGATAGGCTTGACCCGAGCTCGATTAATTAAACCGGGTCGTCGTCTTTGTGATAGGCTTGACCCAAGTCCGGTTCATTAAACTGGGTCGCCGTCTTCGTGATAAACTTTACCCGAGTTCGGTTCATTAAACCGGGTCGCCGTCGTCGTGACAGGCCTGACCCGAGTTCGATAATTAAACCGGGTCGCCGTCTTCGTGATAGGGTTGACCCGAGTCCGGTTCATTAAACCGGGTCGCCGTCTTCGTGATTGGCTTGACCCGAGTCCAGTTCATTTAAACCGGGTCGCCGTCTTCGTAATAGGTTTGACCCGAGTTCGACTAATTAAACCGGGTCGCCGTCTTTGTGATAGGCTTGACCCGGATTCGATTGTGTTAAACCAAATCGAATGCATAGATATTTAGTTTGAACTGAACCCAATATGATTATGTGTTTAATTTGAATTTAATACAAAAGGAGGAGCCGAGCCTAAATCAAACTGGCTTGGAAATACATCCAAACCAAATCAAACCCAAGTCAACAATGGGTCTACCGATCATGGATCAAAAAATAAATTAAAAACCAAGTTGGTGAACCAAGTCTAAAATGGTGAACCAAACTCACAACGGTGAACCCAGCCCAAGTGTTAAACCGGCATTGAACAGAACGCACAACAATAAGCCGAACCAAAATCGAGTTGAACCGAACCTAAGGAGGTGAACTGAACACAAAATGATGAACTGAATCGACTCATAAGCCGGTTCAACTCAAATCGAACTGAGACTCAAGAGCTTTGAACCAAACCAAATAATGAATCGGTTCGACCTGAAAGGAACTACAAGTTAGTTCAACTCAAACTGAACCACATGAGGATCAAGTAGACCGAACCACGAGTCAGTTCAAATCAAACTGAACCACAAAAAGGTTCCAAGTCAAGCCGAACCAAAGCATATGCCGAGTTCAACTCAAACAAAAGCACAAGAGGTTCGAATGAAGCTAAGTCGAACCAATTACAAGTCGGTTTAGCCTAAACCGAGCCATAAAGGATTCAACTTAAACCGAAGTGAATCTGATCCGAACTAAACCGAACCGGATCCCGTCTGAACCAAATCATAAAGGATTCAACTTGAACCGAAGTGGATCCGATCCGAACTGAACTGTAAAGGATTCAACTTGAACCGAAGTGGATCCGATCCGAACTGAACTGAACCGGATCCCGTCTGAACCAAATCATAAAGGATCCAACTTGAACCGAAGTGGATCCGATCCGAACTGAACCGAAACGAACCGGATCCCGTCTGAACCAAATCATAAAGGATTCAACTTGAAACAAAGTGTATCTGATCTGAACTGAACCAAACCGGATTCCGTCTCAACCAAATCATAAAGGATTCAACTTGAACCGAAGTGGATCCGATCCGAACTGAACTGAACCGGATCCCGTCTGAACCAAATCATAAAGGATTTGACTCAAACCGAAGTAGGTCCGATCAAAACTGAAACATAAAGGGTTCGACTTGAACCGAAATGGGTCCGATCCGAACCGAACAATAAAGGATTCGACTCGAACCAAAGCAGGGTCCGATCCGAACCAAACCATAAAGGATTTGACTCGAACCAAAGCGGGTCCGATCCGAACCGAATCATAAAGGATTCGACTCGAACCGAAGCGAGTCCGATCCGAGCCAAGCCATAAAGGATTCAACTTGAACAGAAGTGGATCCAGTCCGAACCAAACCATAAAGGGTTCGACTTGAACCAAAGTGGATCCGGTCAGAACCAAACCATGAAGAATTCAACTTGAACCGAAGTGGATCCGGTCCGAACCGAACCACAAAGGGTTCGGACTTGAACCGAAGTGGATTTGATTCGAACCGAACCATAAAGGATTCAACTCGAATCAATCCGATCCGAACCGAACCATGAAGGGTTTGACTCGAATTGAACTGATCCAATCCGAACCAAACTATGCAGATCGAGCTAAACCAAACCAAACTATAAGCCGGGTTCAACTCAAACAGATATACGGGAGATCCGAGCCGAGCCAATTTGAGCTGAACTACTTCAACTTGATTCTAAGTCAATTCGAACCAAACAAAACTATAGAAGATCCAAACCAAGCCAAACCGAACTGCAAGCCGATTCAATCCAAACTGAACCATATAAGATTCAAGCTGAGCCAACCGAACTCACGGTCGGACCATGAACCAGTTCGATCCCAAATCAAAATCAAAGGGCAAGCTCAACTCAAACCGAACCACATGAGGATCGCAACAAGCTGAATCAAGCATAAACCGATTCAATCTAAAGCGAACTTGGAGAGAGCAATAAGTGATTTGGCTCAAACCAAATGCAAAAGGGTTCCATGCCAAAGCGAACCAGAAGAGCTCAGCCCGAATCAAATGCAGATCAGTCTCAAACCAAATCATAAAGGTTTGATCCAAATCAAACTGAAGTATAAGAGGATCCAAATTGAGCCAAACCATAAGGGCTTGACCCAAATTAAATTTAAAGGACTATCGAACTACATCATAAGGGTTCGACCTAAACCAAGTCTCAACGGGTCCTGAACCAAGGCATAAGGTTGACCCAAACCAAATCTAGAAGGGCCAAACCAACCTAAGGCGGCTTAACCCAAATCAAATATAAAAGGTTCAAGCCAACTCAATCTGAATCCAACCTAGGCAATAGTCCAATCCATTTCGGACTATAAATAAAACCCAAAGTCCACAAATGAAAATCCAAAATCCAAAGTCCACAAATAAAACACAAAACTCAAAGTCTACAAATAAAACCTACGACCACAAAGTCGTTAAACTAAACTATACCCAAAATCAAACGACCGTAAGTCGTTAAACTAATCCCAAATCCAAACAATCTCAAAGTCGCTAAACTAAACAACCAAATCCAAACGACCATAAAATCGTTAAACTAAACCCAAAATCAAACGATCGTAAAGTCGTTAAACTAAACCCAAAATCAAACGACCGCAAAGTCGCTAAACTAATCAACCAAATCCAAACGACCGTAAAGTCGTTAAACTAAACCCAAATTCAAACGACTGCGAAGTCGTTAAACTAAACAATCAAATTCAATTGACCATCAAGTTGTTAAACTGAATTCAAATTCAAATGACTATTAAGTCGTTAAACTGAATTCAAATTCAAATAACCATCAAGTCGTTAAATTGAACTTTCGACCGTCAAATCGTTAAACTGAATTCAAATTCAAATTGATCCTCAAGTCGTCAAACTGAACAAATGACCATCAAGTCATTAAACTGAATATTTGACCATTAAGTCGGTAAACTGAACATCTGACCGTCAAGTCATTAAACTGAGTTCAAATTCAAATTGACCACCAAGTCGCTAAACTAAGCAATCAAATTAAGCTCCTTTTAACCGTCAAGTTGTTAAACTGAGCGAACTAAATTCAAATTCAAATGACCATCAAGTCGTTAAACTGAATTCAAATTCAAGCCGACCGCCATGTCGTTAAACTGAGCAACTTAACTCAAATCGACCGTCATGTCCTTAAACTGAGCACCTCAATTTCAAGCCGACCGCCATGTTGTTGATTTGAGCACCTCAACCTCAAGCCGACTGCCAAGTCGTTAAACTGAATACCTCAACCTCAACTTACTTTAACTGACCGCCAGATCGCTAAACTGAGCGCCTCAGCCTCAAGCCGACCGCCACGTCGTTAACTGAGCTACTCAAGTCAAGCCGACCGCCACGTCGCTAAACTGAGCTACTCAAATCAAGCCAACCACAATAACTCAATTCAAATCGACTAAATGACTGCCAAATCCATAAACTAAGCATTTCATCAATGTACAGTGGGGGTATGCCCCTGCTTAAGCCATGTACTTGAAAATTATATCAATTCAAATTCATCTCTATACTACGGTCTCTTTCTATCATCGGCATTAAATTTGGTCTCTTAATCAAGGGTTCCTTAACATTAAAAGTATGAGGTAATTAATAGCTGATTCTTGAGTCTGTTGGAAGTCATGAACCTATAATCTTGATTTCAAAATAAAATTTAAACAAATTTAATCTGTGCCATGAATGACCACTCGCTGGAGAAATACCTACGGCTGGGCCGGTTCGTTCGCGACAGACACAAGTGATGTGAGATTCATCTTACTATGCTTAGTTGACCTTGTGGGAAGTCCCACTCAACGATCGTCAATTAGAGAACCACACTACCTTACTTGAGGCCTATCTTACACTTTTGGCTGGTAATTGTCTTTGATACCAACGGTTATACCCCACTTCCCATGAGGGTCACCCATCTAGGAACTACTCTAACTCTTGTATAGTTAACCATCTGAATCCCATGGGCCTAACAACTGCCTAAAATACCATAGTCAGGCTAAGAGGCTTAGTACTATTATAGCTGTATATGACTATTCCAAATATTAAGATTATTACACCAGAGAATCTGGATTATAACCGTATCCAACGATATCTTAAATGCCAAAATTAGAGCTATAATAAGAAAGTAACAGTCCATGACGATTCGATTTGGTAAATTTTTTGAATTGCAATCTGATTCAACGAACAAACCTAATCTATTTACTATTAAGTCCAACATTTTTTTTGAAATTATAAGTCTGGCTCATAGCTAAAGCAAAAAAGAATTAGTCCAAGAAGCTTATTAGGCCGAATCAAAAGCTAAATAAAATCTAAACATTTCACACTATGGTATAAAAGCTCAATTGGGATAGAGTTCCTTTTCTATACATGCACAGCATCAGAATACGAAGCACCTACCAATGTTATATTAGTAACCAAAACCCAGAATTATTTTTTGCATTTCTATAGAACACTTGAATGTTTACAAAATGTGAAGTTTTCAAATTACACTAAAAGCAACTATAACAAGTACGCCACTATAAAAATTTAAACCTTTTGTGACGAACACATGCAGTTTGTCGTTATAAAATGAAAATTCGTCGCTATTGCTCTTTA
This sequence comes from Ananas comosus, assembly GCF_001540865.1. Classification (NCBI taxonomy): domain Eukaryota; kingdom Viridiplantae; phylum Streptophyta; class Magnoliopsida; order Poales; family Bromeliaceae; genus Ananas; species Ananas comosus. Next base: position 8,407,347 of record NC_033628.1, read on the forward strand.
GCTTAAAAATTATCTTCGTCGCTGCTTCGTCGCTATCTCCCCATCGCTAAAACTGTTTAGTAATAGAGTAAAGTAGTTAGTCGCTATTGGCTGCTACATTTAGCAACGGCAAAATAAATGGTTGCTATTTGCCTAATTCTTTGTTGCTATTGCTAAATATTCATCTCGATAATATTTTTTGTTGCTATATATAACCTAATTGCAACAACATCTTTTTGTTGCAGCAAGCCATTATTTTTTAATAATTTTATTTTATTTTTTTATGATAGAATAGTGGCGAGAATAGTTTGTCGCAAATTCAATAACAAGTCAATTAATTCAACAAATAGTTTGCGACCAATAATATGGTCACAAATTTATCTGTCAAAATATACTGCCAATTAAATATTCGTTGTTTTAGTAATCAATCCAATAACAATATCCATCTACTATTTATATGACAATTTCTCACATTTCACAAATTAAATTATAATCAAACATCATACATAAATTAGCAAACAAACCAAAGTATATTTTGAATTCAAAGTATCTTTACAGATCCAAATAAATAAAATATAACCAACTAAGTATCTTCCTAGAACATTTAAAATATTCAAATAAATATACATAGTAACTAGTATTTTTTCAACAAAAACACCGGCATTCCATTAGAAGAAATTTTTGTACTTGGCTTGCTCCGATGTAGTCTATTCGCACATTTTTGTACAAAATAAAAAAAAAAATTATTAATAATGAGGTAAATAAAGTTTACCTAATTAATTATTACTTTATATAAATAATCCATTACACAATTTCACAAAAAATTAAGATGATAATACAAGATAGATAAATAAATTAATATTCATCGACTTTGTTATTTTCTGTAAGAAAGTCATTTTCATTTATTAAAAATATCTTATTTGAAGATAGTTAATATGTATAAACCCTAAACTCTAAATCCTAAACCCTAAATTGCAGATTTTCAAAAATAAAACGATTTACGATTTTATTTTACAAAATCTCCCGCAATGCACCTATCTAGCATGATGTCCGCCCTTTCGGTATGTAGTTTTCGCTATCACTTAGTTTTCGGGATTGGGTAAGTGATTGTGGTCTCATAGATCTTTAATTTGGTGCACTGGTTCTCAGTTTACATGGTGGAATTGTCGGCATGGACTGGAGGCTAAGCGAGTTAGCTTCGATATGGAGTCCTGTGAAATGGTTTAGGGGTGTATGGTATGGTGAATACATGATATAGAGGGCAGGTAGGCTTTCTTCGATTAGGCGAACCACTCTCATTCAAGCAAGACTCTTTGGGGCACTAGTCTTTTCCTTCTTGGCTGAATCTCCCATCATGGAAGCAGGGGCTATCCAGGGATTTTGGTTTATTGTTAGGAATCCTAGGTTTTTATTGGATAACGTTCATCTTCTTCCTTAAATACTCAAGCTAGTCGATCGAACTACCTCTCAACTTTAGGAAAGGCCGACTCAAAACCAAACCAGAACATAGTTTGGATGTGGGTTGAAGGAGTCTGAAAATAACTTATTATTTAGTATAGCACCGACCCAATTGTAAGAGCTGAGCTCTACCAACTGAGCTATATCCCCCTGGTAGATCCAAGATCGAATTTTGGAAAACAGAAAAAAAAAATTCAAATGTGTATCCAGTCTAAAGGCAGGTTCTTACGCGTTACTCACCCGTCCGCCACTGGAAACACCACTTCCCATCCGACTTGTCCATGCCACGCTTCACCCTACTCGACATACCTATAAAAAGAGGCCCACAAAAAGGAGTGAGAAATTGTAAAGTTTTCCTGCTGCAGATACAACAAACTGGCTAAGACAAGTTTTCCCCAGCTAATTGGTAGAAGAGTAGTAATATAATAAGACAAGTAAATTACTAGAAAGCAACAATGATAAGATATGTCTGCGAGGTAGTGTTTACAAGTAGAGTTAATGTACAATATATGATGTTCTATTTGTACGTCAAGTGTACCAATATTAATGAGTCTATATCCCTAGCTCCCAACTAGCTAGGAAGAGTCCATGTCAACTCTTACTTAGTGCCCTATCTAGGAAGCTATCCTAGAGACTACTACCTCCTTACTACTAACTACATAGGAGCATGCAGTAGATAAACATGTGTTATTGCTAAACATGTGTTATTGCTAGCATGCTTTCTATGTCATATCACTAGAATGACGACTAGGATCATTCGACATATCGTCACTAGGCATGCTATTACCAATATCTATCATGAGTACATGAATATTATGAGTCGTCACATTTATATTGCAGTTCATCTGGCATACTTTCTACGATGGAAGTGACTAAATCATGTGAATAATATTAATGTGTGTACGTACCAACATCTCGAGTCTTAAAATCCCTTTAAAAGTAAAAGTGTTTAGCTGGTTGGTTCTTAAGAGAAGGATTCTTACATGCGATAATCTTGTTAAGAGAGGGTTGATAGAAGACCCTACCTGCGTGCTATGCGGGTCGGACGAGGAAACAGTGGACCATCTGTTCACTCGGTGCGTATTCTGAAAGTTTATCATAGTGACAAGGATGAACGATATTCAGGTCCAAGATCTGAGGGACGATGTGAATCTCGTATGGGATAGGTGATTGGGCAGGAAGGATCATCAAATGAAGCGAACCAAACTTACATACCTAGTAGGCTGCTGGTGGATTATTTGGAAGGTCAGAAACGACACTATCTTTCGGAATATCCTTTCGAATCCTGAGCTAGTGGTCCACAGGCTCAAGCTTCTTGTGAAGGAGTGGCACCTTATTCTCACATCTTAACTTCGGTTTTTTTTTTTTTTTTTTTTTTTTTTTTTTTTTTTTTTTTATTAAGGTTTTCTTCCTCTCCAAGCCTAGTTGCCCCACACTTGTAGCTTAATTCATCAATCCAATAAATGAAGCGGGTAGCGTGCTACCTTTTTCTCAAAAAATATTAATGTGTGTACATACCATGAGTGGATGAACCTATTATAAACGCGTATAGGTATAAGTATGTGATCATCAACCAAATTATCCCTACTTGTCTGTAGTATAAATCAAGAATAGTTAACGAGTCAAGAAGAAGTGATTAACATTAACGTTGAACTAGATCTCCACCAAGTATCACTACACCCACTTCGAATTGACCACCATCGAGATTAGCTCACTCAGCAATTACGGCTCATTCCCAACTCCTCGATCCTCTGTCAGATCTGAGGAGAATGTATACAAGTTATACACAATATACATTAAGGCATGATCCACGACAAAAGAAACCTATAAAAATTCAACTTTGAGGTTTCAAGAAGCACAAGTTTCAAAATGTGATATTGAAGTTCTGGAACCTCCCCTTGATTCTGGAACCAATGGTTATGTTTCATAGAACTAGAACCATGCATCTCCGTTCTATTTTATTGTTTAGGTTGTGGAACCTAGTACCTGGTTCCAAAATTTGACCCCCAAAATGCATTTTCAGTGACTACAACTCGGTTGCTGCAACTCCACGAAGTTCACAAAATTGCATGGAGTTATAGCCTCAATTTGACCAGAATCTAAACCCATTCTCACAAGGCATCTAAAAAATAATGAAGAGTATGAAGAGGTCAAGAGGCACAGGTACGTAGTTCAAGACCCTAGGCCAATTCTAGGGGTCAAGATCAGAACTGAAATCTACAGAATGTTCCCAAATCTTCCAAGAAAACTTTGATCAAATGATTAAGAAGACTCAAAAAAGGGGCGAGGATAACCTCAAACAAGCATAAAGACTTGGCCATTTACAAGCTCACTCATAATGACTTTGGAACCTAGGGTTTTAAGCTCATTTTTATAAATCGAGTTGAAATTACAAACAAAACCCAGAAACAACTTAATTAAAACCTCTTATAGCTTCAAAGATCAATCACCACTCATCTACGGTTAATTAGGGTTTCTCCCACCAATATAACTTTTTTCAGGATGGGAACATGCTTGCATGTGGTCTACCGACATCTTCAATTCGAAACAAAAAAAAAAAGAAAAAGAGCTGTTTGCGAGCAATGGGCTCACTTTGGCAACCTACTTAGGCCAGCCCATATCTATTCCAATAGCTATATATGATTTTATTTCCATGCAGTTTTATCATGATGAAACTGATAAAGTTGGAACGATTACTTGAAATTGTTGCTCCTTTTTCGGTTTAGCGGGCACAAGTACTTCTATGCAATAAAGTGAATTTATATATATATTTGGCAGCAAGCTATAAAATTTCTTTGCAGTTTCATGGCCAAAATAAAACAACAGCACCAAACATGATTGTACATCATTTAGAATATTTATTTATCAAATATATATTTTCAAAACTGCCCCCAAAAGCGTTTAACATCTCCATTCGTAGATCAAGAACGTGAAAAATGCATGTAGTTGGCGCTAACAGAAGGGGCAACATATAGGATTTTACAAATCAAAAGGTACAGTTGTAGGTTAAGCAGCATCAATCTTTCTATGGGACCGAATACTTTTAGAAACATTTTATGATCTTCTACAGCTTCCTTAGTCTTGATCACTTTCAATAGAAGACATATAGGGTTGATAATAGACCAATCATATAATACTTTGTTATTAAAAAAAATGACCAAATTAAAAACAATATACTAATTTTAAGTAAAATAAAATAAAAGACACCTTCAAAAAAAAAAGAAATAATAATAACGAAAGAAATTTATCGGTTAATGGGTTTAAAAATTCCTCGCACCTTAGATCACATCTTAATTATTTCTATGCAAATAGTGTCAATTTTCATTTCGGACTTTGTCACAAACTCAAGTATGCGCCAAAGCTTTATGAAATCAAGTTTCACATAAACTGAATAAATGGCTTTGTAAACTGTCAATTTAATTTGATCGCATTAATAACAAACAGGATCTCTGCTGTTTAATTTGTTTCACATCTATTATATATTTAAGTTGGAAATTAGCTAGATAAATATTCAGATGCAGCATCATATGTGATATGTTAAGTATAGCAAAATCTCTTGCCGACGCTACTATGTGGGCACATTAAATCTACAAAATACAGCAAAATCTTTTCACATCAATTCTCCATTATGGTGGGGGACAATTTGATCCTTACGCCACGGTTTTTTAGTCACTAAGGAAGCTATGTTCCTCATATTCTAGTCCTTCATGTGGGAGAAGGACCACGTGCTTTGAGTAAGAGTTAAGTCTCTTCTGGGACAGGAATTTTGGTGGAATAGATCTAGAGAAATATTGTCATAATTAAACTGTTTCTTAGGAATTGTATGGTTTTATGCATGCCTACATTTAGTCGTGAGTTTGGACCGCTCAAAATCACTTTTAAGCTCTAAATCAAAGCAAATCTAAGGGACGTAGAACTCCTACTATAGTTATACAGATTGAGTGGAGAATATAGAGATTTCGGTGGACCATGGAATCGTACAGCTCGCCTAACGGTGGGGTCGATTAATTTCGACCATTTGATTAATTAGTAGATGCCCAGTAATCTCGGCTTGAATCACCGATAATCGAGCAGATTGATCTTATATATATTTAGGTAGACGTCGAGAACAGCTGGCGCGCAAGATAAATTTGTGTACCTAGCCTATAGAAAATTTGCACCCAAGTAAGGAAGATCTGGTCAACTCATCCACACCAATATTGAAGCAGACGTTGGGAGATGGTTAGGTCACAATCCAAGTTAGGTTTCAACACAGCACTCGCCCCTCCGTTTATTTCCCCATTTTAAAGAGTACAAGCCATGGTACATTTTCATACTTTATTTGTAATGAATGTATGAGTAAGTGGCTTCGAATAGAAAGAGGCAACAAAGTTTGTTGAACCGTTGTTGTTGGTACGTTTAATGGGTACAAGATTTTGCGGTTGGATGGTGTGTCCGTTTAAAGGCTATTTTTTGGTACATAGATTTTCTAGGTGATGTTACTGAGGCATCCAATGTTAAATGAGGGCTCAGTACATATGCTTTGTGATGTTAACTTGGATGTGGCCTAAATTTGTGCCACGACTCACAAAATGTGAATTCTAGATCTAGCAACTTATATATGTACATCAAGCTCAAATTAATATTGGTGCCCACCTAGAGTGCTTCACTATATATAATTGTTTGAGATGCTCTTGCATATTCATCACATGTCAAATTAGTAAATACTTTAATCATCCATAGCTTGCTAAGTTGGCTACCATCTAACACGGACAAAAATTTTATGGGCATAACCCCCAAACTAACTAGTTTGGGGACTATGCGGACCGGTGCCATGTGGCCCATCTGACGGCCACGGATGAAACAAAAAAAAAAAAAAAAAAAAAAAAAAAAAAAGCCCTGTGGTTTTAGAGAAAGAGAAAAAAAGCAACTAAGAAAGGCACTCATCGGATCGGTCACATGGCGCCGATCCGCATAGTTCCCAAACTAATTAGTTTGGGGAATATGCCCATAAAATTTTTGTCCATCTAACACCTAACACTATTGGTATGAATGCGGATGAAATGTCTTGATTCTCTGAGTTGTAAGGTGTGACACTAATAATTCCAAAATTAGATGAAAAAGTAATTGTCTTTAAATATTTAAAAATTAAGCATTCAATATTAATAACTAAATTTAAAATTTTGGAGTCATTGGTTTGGATCCAATAAGTTGTTAGCACTAATGGGTCTACTAAAGTCAGTTTACCAGTCGAAAATGCGGAATAGGTCATATGTAACCCGATGATTTTGTATCGGGGGTGAAAAGTTCTCTTAATAAGGACATATATATTTTGTTGTGTCAAGATGCTATTATTATTCTTCGAAAATTACTTTGCATTAATATTGTGGTTAACACATCTCTGAATCTAAATCATTTATTTGAAATAAGATAAATAAACTCGTAGATGGAATGTAATAAGGGGTCCTTCATTCCATGAATATATAGCTGCTATGAGCCGAATTTCCTGATCCTTGACCCGGTCAAAAATCTCTCTAGAGAAGAGTGTAGAAACGCAGAACGGCTGTGAATAGTGACTCTCGAAGACTACTCCTAGAAAATGCAAGAAAAATACAGAAGAAGTAAAGGTGGTCTTCTATTCTCGAAAAAAATACCTCTTTCCCAAGCGTTATTTGCCTATTTATAGTCTGCCTCTACTGGTTAGTTATTGCCCCATCCATAATCGGCCACTACCCTATTTTTAAGGGCCACTTCAAGCCGATCAAATCTGCATGTAACCGCCTGCAATTACTGTAGCTTCCTGCATTTAATCCTGGCGGTTACTTAATTATATTGTCGATGCTCCCGGTGCACACCAAGACCTTCTCTAATCCTTGCTCTTAAATATTGGGGTTGAATGGTGCACCAGCATACCACATGGCCGCGCGTTATTGGCTTAACAATAGCATTTTCCATAATGTAGCAAGTTTTATGTTTGAAATGGCAAATTTGTTATCAATGACTTTGATTGGGAGATTATCAAGACCTTGTATATCGACCTTATACATATACATGTAGCATATGTCCTTTTTATACCAACCGTCTCTAGAGCAAGTAGCAAAGAGCTTAGTGGTTGGCACCCGAGACCCATGTTCGAATCCTAAGTTGATTTACATTTTCAGCTAAGTTTATTTCTAAATGAAATAAGCGAAGTGGGTAGTGTGCTACCTATCTCTCAGAAAAAGTTTATGTCCTTTTTATTGCTAACACTAATTCTATAAATTAACGTATCACAATAAAAATTTTCTTCTTACTGTCGTGATTAATTACCTTGTTAATGCATCTTGGTAAAGTGATGGATGATAACTTTTATTAGAAAATACAACTATTGTGAGCAATCCATTATTTTTGTATAAATTTTATTTTAAAATATTTTTAAAAAAACGACACCAATGTTTGAACAATGCCTTAGGACACTACAACAAAAACGATCTATAGCGACACTTTTAAATGTTGGTATAGGTCAAAAAAAGTGCTAAATTACCGATACTTTTAAAAAGTGTTGCTATATGTGGAGTCGCTAGGTATATAGCGACAATTAAAGAGTGTCGCTATAATCTAAAAAAGTGTTGCTAATTTAGCAACATTTATTTAAGCATCTAGCAACCGTCGGAACTCTACCTCATTGGCTGCGGTGGCGGAGGAGGACGAGAGGGAAGGGCTCTTCGTCTAGAATTTCAGTGGATTGAGTGTGGGGAGAAGAGGAGATGATAATTGATTTTTCTTTTTTTTTTTTCCTTTCAGTTTGGAATCGGGCCAAATAGACTGGATTGGGTGGGTTGAATATAGTAACATTTTATTTTTTTATTGGATTCGGCTTTATATTTAAGCATTAGTAGATGTTTTTTTAAATTTTGACATAAATGGGGCACTTAGACAAAAGTGCCCCAAACATGTATCCTTATAACCTAATTCTGTTGTAGTTGGACTCATATTAAAAAAGAAAAAAAAGAAGTTGCAAACGTTTTCAAAATAGTTGAAAAGTTAGAAACTAGTTCAAAAATTGCAATAGAAGTAAGTGTGTTAACTACATATGCGACGCCTGCTTTTAAAGAGCATCATCTATTCTATAACTACTCTAATCCTATCATACTTAACCCTTGTAACCCTTTAGAACTAAACACAGTCCAAAATATTATAGCCAAATTAAAAAATTTAGTTTTACTATATCTTATTTATATAATTATTTCCGGCCTTTGAAGTGACACATTCATTTTCTCTTTAAGCTCTGACATTCTCGTCTGGTTCAAGCATATTTACAAATACCAGACATATAAAACTTGTCTCTTTAGTCTTATCATTCAGAGCTTGACTTAATCTGTCATTTTCAAACCCCAACTTAACCCGTTATTTTGACCCTAATTTAGTTGAAACTCCTTTCATACTTTCGATTGGAGATTAACTTTGATACCAACTACAACGCTTTAATTTTTAAAAGAATAATTTATTCTAAAACTACTCTAGTTCTAACTTCTAACACGTTTAACCCTCCTAACTTCTTAGGTCTAACTACCTACCAAAATGTTATAGCCAAGTTTAAGAAATTTAGTCATATTATTTCCTATATATAGAACCATTTCGAATCTTAAGAATGTCATAATATATCTACAAAGTTAGTGATAAAAATTAAATTGTCAGTGAAATATTGTTATATTCCTCTGAAAGCTATTAAGCACAAAGTTTATGAAAGAAATCTGAGAACTCAAAACTTGTGTCAAAAAAAAAAACAAAAAAGTATGGAACTTCTAAGCAATAGCTGAAAAATCAAGAACCCATTTAAGAAGAGTGCAAAATTAGGGATACATTTTTTGGGGGGAAAACTTCAATTAAATGCCATCCTTGTGGTTTTACACTTTCTCACTTTAGTATCCTATGGTTTAAAATGTATTAATTTAGTGCCATGTGGTTTCATTTTTATCTTCTTATTATCGATTTTACTAATTTTTTTTTGTTAAATCAGTGAGAAAGTTAAAACTAAAGGATACTAAAGTGAATATTCAATAAATATAGGTGGGGTATCTAAAGTTTTTTGTATATAATTTAACGAAATATTAACGGAAAAGCTGACGAAAAAATAAAAATGAAATCACAGAACACTAACTTGATATATTTTAAATCACAGAGCACTAAAGTGAGAAAGTGCGACACCACATGGGTGGTATTTGAAGTTTACCCTTTTCTTTTTTTTTTCGCACGCCTCCAAAATTTACAAATATTGTACATATTGTTGTAAGATTGATATATAATATGAGGATTGTCCCTTCAAAAGTCTACTTAATTTGTTTCAATCCTACCCATGTCTTTGGCCTCCATCAATTCAAATGAATTCAACTTAATTTTACTATTATATAGGAAAATCCAAATACGAAATTGTCTATTTTGCATGCCTTTTTATTTTGAAGCTTAATCCGGGGCTGCTATACCCGTTATTTTATTTCGAAATAGGGTCTTAAACTTTTTCGTTTCTTTTCTTCTCATCAATATAATTTGACAATTTTGCTGAAATTAATTAATCAGTCCATTTAGTACTATTAGCTATTAGTCCTTAAGAAAAGGAGTCGATCGAAAATATCAAAAGCTTGATGCAGTTGACGTTTAAATTTACAAATTTTTCACTTTAAATGCTTGAAATAAATGAAAATAAATAAAGTTTAAGATGTTAAATAATATGAATTCATAAAATAAAATAGCTGTTTTCGAATAATGACTTATAGTTGAGAGGGCTCCAAATATTTTTATCTCACCGAAAAGAGTACTTGTGTGTCTTTCAAAATCACTTTGTAACTTTCCGATAAAAATTCACGACTACACTCAAATCGATTTGTATAATTGATTTTTGAAAGATTAGCTAACAATTTTTTACGAGATATATTGTTTGATTGGAAACTTCTACATCATTTTGTTTAATTTTTCTCAAAGAAGAGAATTAATTTGCTTGTAAATAATTAATTTATAGTGTATTTGTGAGATTAATTAATGATGACCAGATGATAGGGTATTTAAGGGGCAGTGATAATAAATAGAAATGAATTCAGTAAATTTTTCCTAAAAATTACTCGATAATTTGTTCTTAGGGCATGTTTATTTTGCTTTTATATAATCGACCTCAGAAACGGAGTAGTAGTCCATTTTGACTCTTGTAGATGTTTAGTATACCTTTTAATCCCATTCCAATTTCGTTTCAGCACCAAACAGAAATCAGCAAATCCGGGATTAAGTCGACTTCAGCCTCCGATCCGAACTGAGAGTTGAATCCAGGAGTAGTAGTGATCATCGCGTCTTAGTGACGTAAACATTGATGGTGAGAGTGATTTATTCCAATAATTTTAACTTTATTATCAAGATTTTAATTGAACGTCCTGCATATACAAAAACAGAAAAAAATCTAACAGTATAAAAAAAAAATTGAAGATAGAATAGATCGAAATTTACGTAATTGACTGTGTATACGAATGTATTTTACTATACGAAGAAGTAAAAGGATAACTAAGCTTACACATTATATCTTCTATAAACTAAAAATTAAAAGCTTTATGGTCAAATCCATGCATCTTTCCTCAACTACGAAATAAGTAGAAAGAGTTTCTTATAATTAAAATATTTATTAAAGAAGACAAATCCGATAAACAGTTAATTAATTAATTTACTGCAGCCGAATAAATCTCATCCCTGCCGTGCCCGAAACTCCTTCCCGCCGATCCTCTTAAAGCGGTTGAGAAGATGAGTCGCCGGAACTTCGATTAATCATCCGGACAACGTAAGAAAGCCGCCTCCACGTCGCCTTCCCACCTACTGCTTAATTAATTAGCTTGGCGTTACCTACATATACGTATACCGATATAGAGTTGAGCCGGAATCTATATATTACGGACACTTCTATCAGCCTCGCATGTCCGTAACGGGCACTTGCGTGTCCGTGTTAGAAACGTGTCCAATATGGACACTCTTTAAACGCATGTTTCTGTTAGTAGCCGAATCTTCCCGACCCTTGACCCGGTCAAATATCCTCCTCGGGCAGCACGTCGGGGTGATGAGCGGCTGCGAACGATGACCCTCGAAGTTTGCGCCCTTCGACAGATCAAGCGATTCGGCTGATGAGGGATCGAATCAGCCGAATCCAAAAACCTCTATAGTAGATTCGGTTCGACTAAAATGAGCCGAATGTATGGACTGAGCCAGGATTGAGGTCGGCCGATGAGCCGAACGACTAAAGAACACAAAGAAAACGGAAACTGATCGACTCGAGGAGCCGAATGCCTCTATATTGATTGACTGGAGAGAGAAGTACAAAGGCGGATATGAAGTTTACAACGGAGTGATGCCCGTAGGGCAGACAGACTCCAAGAATCTAACTTAAAAAACTATTCCCAGGAAAAATCAAAATTACAAGTAGATTACTACTAGAAAGTGTAGGAAATTGCGTGGAAGATAAAAGCGGTCTTTTGTGCACAGGGGCAAAGACCTCTTTCTTTTAGGGCGTTATTGGCCTATTTATATGTCGCCCTTTGATCAGTTACTCATTTTTCACGATCGGCCATGACTTCCTAATTCTTCGGACCACTTCCAGCCGATCGGAACCGCTTACAACCGTTTGCGGTTACTGTAACCCCCTCGATCTAGCGCGGTTCATGCTTCCCTTAATGCTCCCGGCGCATATCGAAACTGTGGCTCTTGCATAGACTTGGCGTGCCAGCTGTCCATGCCGAATTGGCTCAACAATTGCCCCCTCGATCGGCAGCTTTTGAAGCGACGCTTCGGTAGCTGGCGTCTTCCAAGGCATGATTACTTTTCAAATTCCTAGTGTTGCTCTGTCTCAACTATTCGTCTCCTCTTATGCCGAAATTCTGCCATCGCTTCAAGATAAAGCGTGATCCGAGGCGTATTTTTTGGTCCAATTAATTTCAAACCTTCTGAGCACTTTTCCACCCAAAGTACGATTAGGTTTCGGCCGTTCATTTTTCTTTATGGCCCTGATTTTACCCTCGATTTTTATCTTACATGCGGTATTAATTAGGTCATTTTAATTACCGTCGTCTAATCATCATTATAGCCGACCTCGGAATTCGTTTCGACACGACGGCTATCTTTCCTTCTTCTTCAACTCTTTATCTTTCGTTTTCATCGCTTTCTTTTACTTCTTCTTCGTTTCTTACAACACTTCATCCCTTCCATCGAACCCCTTTCTCATCTTTCTCTCTTTTGAGTAATGGCACCGGTTCCGCCTCTTCCTTCTCATCCGTCCCTGGATTATACTATGCTTAAACCCTTTATCGATTCAGACTCATCTCGATTTATTTTGGGTCCTTCTTTTATAGACGTGCTATCCCTTATTGACTTACTCTTTTCTAGCGACGGTCTTCCCCTGAGAAAAGCTATTCACCTTCAGTCTTGGTACTCTTCAGCTTCAACAGAGAAGAGTCTTCGAACCTGGCCAAGTATCTCAGAGGCATACTTAACCTGGTTAGATAGAGTAGAAGCCGCCTTTGGTGACTTTTGGCGGAAGGTTGGGATATATGAAGCCATTCAATTATCTCGGCATCCTCCTATTGCCGATAATCTTCTTCTAGCCGCCGCTCTATGTTTTTGGTCCCCTGCCTCTAATATTTTTCTTTTTAAAAGAGGACCTCTTACTCCCACTCTTTTTTATGTTACCGTCATTACCGGCTTGCGCCCTCATGACGTTACTGTTTCTATGTCTTATAATTCTGACAGCGTATCTGATTTTGAGGATCGTTTAGACCTCAATGACCTGGCTTACTCCAAGTTTATCCGCAGATTCGCAGGTAAATCCCCTGCTCCTGTCACTAGGAAAGAACATACAGCATTCCTCCTTTATTGACTATGTCACAATTTCTTCTGTACTCGTTCACAGAAGATCAATCATGACTTTGTTCCAATCGCCGTTGGTTTGTCTAACGACGATAGATTAACTCTAGGGCCTTATTTTCTTGCCTTTGTTTATAGAGAAATCTTTTATTCTATCAAAATACTGCATTCTGGAGATGGTATTGCCATCAGTTCTGGCTGTGGCGTTTTCTGGTTTCTCCAAATATTTTTGTAGTTCTATATTCCCGCTTTATGTCAATCTCCTTTTAACCCGACTTCTGTTGCCCAATTTGATTCTTATGGGTTAGCTCTCGGCTGTCCGCAACCGATGACTCCGAGTCAACCTTCTGACTTTCTTACTTATTTTAAAACTTTTTATAAGCCGAGTCCTGAATCGGCTATTTTCTAGACTCCCTTTGCTAACCGTCTTACTGGTCCCTCCTGGTTCCTTGCCCGATTTGAAGCTATCCAAGGTGAATTGGCCTCTTCTCGCGCCAGTGAGTACTCAGAGATATGGTACTCTTATTTGGCTCCGAGAGATCTTCATGTGGGGTTAAAATCGCGCTCAAAACTATTACCAAGCACTGAAGTTTATTCCCCTCAGTATGTGGCCTGCCAGTTTGGATTTGTTCAGCCGATTCCTGCTCCATCTAAATTTTGTACAACTAATACAGCCGATCATCGACCCGCTATTAAAGGTATAGCCAAAACTGATAAGATTTCGGCTATGGAAAATCGCCTTCGTCGATTCTTTAAATTTGTAAGCTTCAGACAGAACTACACAGGAGTAGCTCTTGCCGGCTATGCTACCATTTGGGATCATTTTACTGATCGTCTTCTTGACCTTTCTCTTCTTCGGGCATTTCGTAGAACTATTCATCCATTTGTTTCAGTTGATACTCCTGCCTCATCGTCAAGAGAAGGAATAGAAGAAGCTTCTGATCACATCTCTAATGCCCAGCCTTCTTCTTCTGTAATGTATCTATCCTTATTTTAACTTTTCTTTTTAACATTCCCAATACTTACTTTCCTTCTGTTTCCTTTTTTCTGCAGTCAATTCCAGTTTCTCCATCGGTCTCAGTTTCAGAAAAAAAAAAAAAAACCGATTGAGACCGCTCAATCTACTCCCCCGCTGCCTCCAAAATGGCGTAAATCAGTTGCTAAAAGGCCCCATTCCAAGCAAGCTGAAAGTATTTCTGCGGCTAATGTAAAGAGAAAAACTGAGGAAACACCACCAGCCCCTGTTCCCGAAAAAAGAGCCGAAGAAATGCCTTCGGCTGATGCCTTAAGATAAGAATTTGTTTCTAATGAGCCTAACATGAGGGTCGTCGAGGTACATCATCAACTTGAGTAGTTGATAGTGTCTAATTATGAGTTGTGGGTGGATTTTCTATATTAATGTTGGAACTCTGATATCTTCATTTGGCAATAAAATTGTGGTCGATAATATAGAATCATCATACGTGACATCAATGGTAACAGTGGTAGGAGGATTAACAATGTCATTTTGGTTATTTGCTGGAGTAGAGTGAAAAGGAAAAATATTTTCATAGAAGGTGACCTGACGACAAACAAAAATCTTACCATATTCAATGTCATAAACATTTTGTCCCATAGGATATCCAAGGAAAATACAACGCTTGGCTCGGGAGTCAAACTTATGTTTGTGAGTATCAACATTCCATGCATAACATAAATACCTAAAGACATGTAAATGATCATAATTAGATTTAGAATCGGAAAGTACTTCATGAGGAGATTTGCCATCAAGAATAGGTGTAGGAATCTTGTTTATTAAGTTGTAGTGAATACACACTCTTGGAAAAAATTAATAAGAAGAATGGCTTGAAAACTCAATACTTGTGCTACCTCAAAATGATGACGATGCTTATGCTCGACGACCCCGTTTTGCTGAGAAGTATGAACACAGGATCTTTGATGAATTATTAGTGAACACACACTCTTGGCAAAAATTAATAAGATGAATGGCTTGAAAACTCAATACTCGTGCTACCTCAAAAAGATGACGATACTTATGCTCGACGACCCCGTTTTGCTGAGAAGTATGAACACAGGATCTTTGATGAATTATTTTATACTCTTGAAATAACAATTGTATAGGTTGAGACAAAAATTCTAACCCATTATCAATCCTTATTTGTTGGATATTGCAACCAAATTGAGTATGCACTAAATTAATAAAAGCTCACACAAATTTGTATTTTCAAATTTGTATCGCATGAGATAAATCCATGTACAATGTGAATAATCATCAACTATGCTAAAAAAAATTATGTGCATCAGAATAAGATGGAGTAGAATAACCTCTCCAAATGTCACTGTGAACCAAATTGAAAATCAAACAACTTTTACTCAAACTAGATTGAAAGGGCAAATGAGTTTGTTTAGCAAGAGTACATGCAGCACAAAAGTCAAGAGAACAAGAATAGCCATGAAAATGAGAAAGGGAAAGGAAGCAAGCCTGTGTTTTTAAGGATGGACTAGTCTCTGATGCCAAAGATGACTCAATTTATTTCAAATGGCTGCAACAACGTACGAGTGGTTGAACAAAATGATGTAATTTATCATGCAACTTCATCAACTCCAATCAACTTTCTCTGTTTCTCATTGTCAGGTCCTGAAATATACAAAAAGCCAGAGAAAGTATGGTATAATTCATAGAACTAATTTTTAGTCTTTTAATTTTAGACTACTCATTTGATAGGTAAATAATGTCGAAAAATTATAAAATTTGATTTTCGAATACTTTCAATAGTGTAGATTAACTCTAACAAAGCTGATCATCGATTCAGAAGCTGCATCATTGAAAACAACTTGGTAGCATGAAAGCCTCCTTGCTACCGATAATGTAGTAGCCTGTCTATATATATAGAGAGAGTCCAGCTACTATACTCTTATGAGCACGATCGCCCTCGTACTCATAAGTTGTTTTCGCTGATAGAGCTTCCGAATCAACGATCCACACCGTTAAACGTTATCTAGAGCATTTAAAACGTCTAGAAATCAAATTTTATAATTTTTCAACATCATTTACCTTACAATTAAAAGGTCACAAAATTGACAATTTTTAACGGCCGGTATGAAATATTTATTAGTTTAACGGTGTAAAAGAATTGAAATTGGTTGAATTTTTGATAGAAAATTCTATTCACTACATAGATAGAGATCAATAACTCTGATCTTAAATTGAAGGATCTGATCATCCATTTTTAAGACGTCGTTCGATTTTGGCCGTTCATTTTATATCTGCTTGATGAACTTTATTATGATTTCGAAAAATTACGAAATTTATTTTCTAAAAGTTTCAATTACTCTAGATCATATTTAACGGAGTGGATCGTCGATTCGGAAGCTCAATCATTGAAAACAACTTATGAGCATGAAGGGCTCTATACTCATAAGAGTATAATAGCCATAGCCTATATATATATATAGAGTTGAGCTATGAAACTTTCACAAGTATCACCATCATGGTGCTATTAGATTTTAAGCCGTTGGATCTACTTTTTGATTATTAATAGCCCTTGGATTAAACACTATTCCACCTACCACCACCTACCACCATCATCTCAACCTCACATCTCTCCATCCAAGGACTAAAAACACACAAGTATCACCCCATGATACTTTTACAAGTATTCTAGCCCTACTCTATATATATATATATATATATATATATATATATATATATATATATATATATAGAGAGAGAGAGAGAGAGAGAGAGAGAGAGAGAGAGAGAGTCCGACTGGTATACTATTGGTAGCATGGAAGCCTCCGTGCTACCAAGTTGTTTTTGATGATGCAGCTTTCAAATCAACAATCGTCTCCATTAGACTTGATCTACACTATTGAAAATATTTGGAAACTAAATTTTATAATTTTTTGATATTATTTACCTATCAAACGAGTAGTCTAAAAATGAAATGCTAAAAATAAAAATCTTTTTAAAAAATTATGATAAAAGACTTGAATTTAAAATCAGAGATACTGATCTTACTCTAAATAGTAAAAAAAAAAAATTTATAAAATTTTCATCAAATTTAAATTGTTTTACACCGTTAAATTCACAAACGCATCACATCTGCCATTGAAATTGTCATTTTTAAGACCTTTTGATCAGTAAACAAATAATGTCGAAAAGTTATGAAATTTAGTTTTCAAATATTTTCAATAGTGTAAATCAAGTCTAACGGAGTTGATCGTTGATTTGAAAGTTGAATCATCGAAAACAACTTGGTAGCATGGAGTTCTCCTTACTACCGATAATATACCAGCCTAATTCTATATATATATATATATATATATATATATATAATTAGACTGGAATACTATTAATAGTAAAACGCTTTTTTGCTAATCAATTTTAACCCTTGGATGAAAAATTATAGGGTTAGGATGATATTAAGTTAGTTAGAGTTGTGGTCCCACTGGGTTATAGTATTTAATCAATGGTTAGAAATGATTAAATAGTTGATCCAAAGGCTTAAAAACTGTAGCAACAATAAATTTTGCTACTAATAGTAGCCCAGTCCAACTCTATATAGAATAGACTGGAATACTATTAATAGTAAAACCTTTTTTTGGCTATCAAGTTTTAACCGTTGGATGAAAAATTATAAAGTTAGGATGATATTAGTAGTTAGAGTTGAGTGGTCCCCACTGGGTTATAGTATTTAATCCAATGGTTAGAAATGATTCAATGAGTTGATCCAAAGGCTTAAAAACTGTAGCAACAATTTTTAACTTGGCCGTTTAGATGAACCTTGCTAGTTTTAACGGTGTAAAAGAATCGAATTTGTTGAATTTTTCGATAGACAAATTCAATTCACTACATAGATAAGATCAATGAACTCCGATCTTGAATTGAATGATCCGATTATCCTTTTTTTTAGATGTCGCTCGATTTGACCGTTCATTTATTGCCTACTTGATGGACTTTATTATAATGATGTGGCCCCTAGGCTTGAGTAGGTAGTTGGTTGAATAGTATAATCTAACGGGTAAAAATAATCAAAGGATTAGTTTAATGGTAGAAAACTTAATAGCACCAAGTGTTTGTGCTATCGATAGCATAGCAGCCGGACTCTCTATATATATATATAGAGAAGAGAGAGAGAGTCTAGCTACTATAATCTTTTATGAGTTTGGCTCCATTACACTCAAGTTTTCGGCCTTAGATTTATTCTATTGATCATTCCACCTGTTATAAATCATACTATTCAACCAACTACCCACTCAACACTAGAGGACCACTATCATTCTAAACAAGGACCCACCTCATCCTAACCCACTACATTCTATAATCAACCAGTTAAAAATTTATGAGTATACAGGGAGGTCTACACTCCTAATAGTATAGTAGCTCCACCTATATATATATATATAATATATTATATATATATATATATATATATATATATATATATAGAGTGAGGCTACTATGCTATCGGAAGCAATGGCCTTCCGTGCTTCCAGCTCGTTTCGATGTTGCGACTTTCGAATCGCTCGATCGGCTCCGTTAAACTTGATCTAGAGTATTCTGAAGTACTAGAAAATAAATTTATGATTTACGATATCATTTGCCTGTGAACGAAGGGCTCAAAATCAACGGATGAAAATAAAAATCTTACAAAAATGTAATAATAGACATTGAAATTTTAAATCAAAGATATGATCTTGTTTTATATAGTATAAGAATTTTCTATCAAAATTTCATGTGATTTGGATATTTCTACACCCGTTAAACTTGCAAACGCTCACTACGGCATTGAAATTTGTTGATTTTGAGCCCATTCGATCACTAGGCAATTGATATCGAAAAATAATAAAATTTATTTTCTAGGTACTCCAAATACTCTAGATCAAGTTAACGGAGCCGATCGACGATTCGAAAGTCACAACATCGAAAACGAGCTGGAAGCACGGAAGGCTCCGTGCTTCCTATAGCAAGTAGCCTCACCTCTATATATATATATATATATATATATATATATATATATATAATATTAGGTCTTGTGTGCTATTAGGAGCACAGAGGCCTCCGTGCTCCCTAACCGTTTTCAAATGATAGAGTTTTCGAATCGACGATCAGCTCCGTTAGATTTGATCTAACATATTTGAAGTATCTGGAAAATAAATTTTGCGGTTTTTCGATATTATTTACTTACTAATCGAAAGGGTTTAAAATCAACAATTTTTAATGGTTGATGTATACCGTTTGCAAATTTAACAGGTGTAGAAGTATTCAAACCAGATGAAATTTTGATAGAAAATTCTTTATAACTATTTACAGCAAGATCAATTCTTGATTGAAATTTAGTGCTATATCACACCACTTTTTTGTGAATTTTTATTTTCAGCCGTTGATTTTGAATCCTTTTCGATCGCTAGTAAATGATATCGAAAAATCGTAAAATTTATTTTCTAGATACTTCAAATATTCTAGATCAAGTCTAATGAGCCGATCGTCGACTTCGGAAGCTCCATCATCGAAACACGCTTAGAGTACGGACCTCCCGTGCTCCTAATAACACACAAACCTGCTATATATATATTATATATATATATATAGATAAGAGGAGAGAGAGAGAGAGAGAGAGAGAGAGAGAGAGAGAGAGAGAGAGAGTAGGGCTACTATACTCTTATGAGTATAGAATCCTTACTACTCATAAGTTGTTTTCGATGTTGGAGTTTTCGAATCGACGATCGACACCATTAAACATGATCTAGAGTATTTGAAACTTCAAGAAAATAAATTTTATAAACTTTCGAAATCATTATAAAGTCCATCAAGCAAGTATAAAATGAACGTTTAAAATCGAATGACATCCTAAAAATGAATGATCAAATCCTTCAATTTAAGATCGGAGTTATTGATCTTTATTTAGGTAGTGAATTGAATTTTCTATCAAAAATTCAACCTTTTTCGATTCTTTTTCACCGTTAAACTAGCAAATATCTCATACCGGCCGTAAAAAATTGTCAATTTTGTGACCGTTTGATAGTAAGGTAAAAGATATCGAAAAATTATAAAATTTAATTTCTAGAAGTTTTAAATGCTCTAGATAATGCTTAATAGTATGGATCGTCGATTCGGAAGCTCTATCATCGAAAATAACTTATGAGTATGATAACTTATGAGTATGAGGACGATCGTACTTATAAGAGTATAGATAGTAACCGACACTATAATATATATATAGAAGAGAGAGAGAGAGAGTGTGAGAGGCTACTATGCTATGCGAACACGGAGCCTTCCGTGCTTGCCAAGCCTTTTCGATGTTGCACTTTCGAATCGTCAATCGCTCGTTAAACGATCTAGAGATTTGAGTACCTAGAAATAAATTTAATTATTTTCGATATCATTTGCCTAGTGATCAAATGGGCTCAAAATCAACAAACTTCCAATGCCGTAGTGAACCGTTGCAAGTTTAACCGTATAGAAATATCCCGATCACGTGAAATTTTATAAAAAATCTTTATAGGCTATAATAACACAAATCAATATCTTTGATTTAAAATTTGATATAAGTCATAAGTATTACCTTTTGTAAGATTTTTATTTTCAGCCGTTGATTTTGAGCCTCTTCTTCACTAGCAAAATGATATCGTAAAATCAT